>NC_037283.1:1380000-1430000 GCF_000002765.6 Plasmodium falciparum 3D7
GTCATTTATCTTTTCCATATACATATTACATTTATTAATCATATATGAAAAATCATTTCTACTCAACTGATCATCTTGTATATTCTCATTATTATCACCTCCATTTACATTTTGTTCACCTTCCATATTATCTTTTCCATTTCCTTTGTCCTTTTGTGTATTAATATTTATGTTATTTTGTTTAGATTTTTTCATAGGGTCATTATTTAAATCCTCATTATCATATATATTATCTGTTATTCTGTTTTCAGCATTATTTTTCTCTTCTACATTTTTATCATCTTTTTGGTTAGCTAGCTTATTATCATATTGATTGGCTTGTTCATCCATGGTTTCATCGTTACAATTTGATGATTTTCCTTTTTCATTATTATTATCATCATTATTATCATCATTGTTATCAATATTATTATTATCATCATTGTTATCAATATTATTATTATCATCATTATTATTATCATCATTACTATTACCATCATTGTTATCAATATTATTATTATCATCATTATTATTATCATCATTACTATTACCATCATTATTATCACCATCATTATTATCACCATCATTATTATTACCATCGTTGTTATCTACACATCCCTCACCCTTCTCATCAACAATTTCCAAATGGTCCTCCTCTTTTTTATCTTCATTCAATTGTTCTTCCCTTTCATATTTATTCTCTCGATCTTCATTATTTTCAACATTGTCTTTCTCCTCTTCTTCAAATAGCTCATCTTCATAATTTATGCTTCCTTCCGATATTTCCTGTTTATAATTTTCCTTTAACATATTATTATCATCAAGTTGCACATCATCATCATTTTTGTCGTTTTTTTCATTTTTGTCGTTTTTTTCATTTTTGTCGTTTTTTTCATTTTTGTCGTTTTTTTCATTTTTGTCGTTTTTTTCATTTTTGTCGTGTTTATCTTTATTTTCATTTTTAATATCATCTTCCCATTTTTGATTATCTTGGCCAGCATCATCTTTATCTTCTTTTTCTCCATCATTATCAGAGTAAGATTTATCACTAAAATCTTTGGAAAAATCACTAGACTCAATTTCAAAATTTGAATCAAAATTATAACTATCGTCATCATTTATATTACTCAAATTATCATATGTTTCGTCGAATTTATCATTATCCAATTGGCTTGTTAAATTATCCAAATTCATTCTATTTTTATTATTTTCATCATCATAATTTAACACATCTTCGTTATTATTTTCTTCCAAAGGTTCCATATCATTCATATTATATTCATCATCTTTATTAATTTTCATGTCTTCATTTACTATATTACTATTATTATTTTGATTCACATCGTTCTCATTATTTTTATTAACATCGTTCTCATTATTTTGATTCACATCGTTCTCATTATTTTGATTCACATCGTTCTCATTATTTTGATTCACATCGTCCTTATTATTTTGATTAACATCTTCCTTATTATTTTGATTCACATCTTTCTCATTATTTTGATTCACATCGTCCTCATTATTTTGATTCACATCGTTCTCATTATTTTGATTCACATCGTCCTCATTATTTTGATTCACATCGTCCTTATTATTTTGATTAAGATCCTTTGTAATATTATCATGACTAATATTAAAATCGTTACTTTTATTTCTTTCAAATACATCATCTATATTTGTAAGATCATTTTCTTCATTTTGATTATTCTGAGCAGTAGGATCATTTTTCATATTTTCATCCTTATGATCATATTTATCATCTTTTTTATGATCATTTTCATTTTTCTTTTCTGGATCCATATTTATATTATCCTTTTCATTTTCTAATTTTTTCTCATTATCAAAATTATTGATATCTTTAAATTCTTTTTCACAGAATTTTTCAAAATTATACGATGCTTCAATAGCTTCTTCGTTAAAATCTTGCTCCTCATCACTACTAACCTTTTGTTCATTCTCATCATAAATATTATCAATATCTTCATTATCTACTTCATCTACAATATTTTTTATACCTTTCCCTTCTCCTAATCCTATACCCTTAAGAAAATCTACTTTATGAAAATCTTCATCCTTTTTTTTTTGCTCGTTCTTATTATCACCTTCCATATTTTCTTCTTGATCGTTTTTATGGTCCACATCTCTGCACAGTCCTTTCGTATATAATATTTTTAATACCTTTAAGAAATATAATGATATATTTGAGAAACCAATATAAATATCTGCAAAATAAAGGAATACATATTTAACAAAATAAAATAAATTTTTACTTAAGTAAAAAAATATATCCACATATTTGTTCCTTTGCAAATTATGATCATTACAAAAATGACTAGTTGTATTTTTATTATATAATAGGGTAATTATATCATTGGTATTTAAATAAAAATGTACGATATTTTTCATACAATAAATATCACAAATATTTTTATTTTCTTGAAGATCTGGATATTCTTTTTTACATATTATGGATTTTGCATTTATTATATGTTGAATAAATTTGTAAATATGTTTATTCATATTTTTTATATTTTCATCAAAAATGTTTTCTTTCTTACTAGATAAATTATTATTATTATAATTATTGTTATAATTATTGTTTTTGTTATTATTATTATTATTATTGTTTCTGTTATTATTTATTATTTTTTTGTTTACTTTTTTTTCAAGTATATCTTTCATATATATAGAATTCTTCTTGATTTTGTCAAAGGATAAAACAAAAGTTTGTATGCGATAATATAATTGATCCTTTACATATACAGGTACCTTTAAATTGTATATTATATTTATATTGTCTAATATATATTGTATACATTTATATATATATTCTAATAAATAATTATTTACATTAAGTTTCATATTTGATGATATTGTTTTGTTAAATTCTTGTAGACAATTTACATTTTGTATATTTTTAAAATATTTAAAGATTAAAAATTCATTAGAATTATATATAATATATATAATTTCATATATGGAGAATAATATTTTTTTAAATATATTTACTTTTGATAATTCTTCATAAAAAATACTTAAAAATTGTAATAAACATGTCTTCATAATATTACATTGATATAAGAACTTTTCGAATGTTGAAAATTTTATTTGTATAAATCTTATGTCATTTTCATTTCTTTTCTTTTTATATAATAATACATTTTGTCCTATTAAAAAATAATATAATTTAAAATGTTCATATAATATATACATTTCTTTTCCTAATTTAAAATATTCCATATTAATAGAATTAAAAAGATAGTATAGGATATCTTCATTTTGCATATCTCTATGTATATTAATAGATTTTATAAATATTGTTAAATATAAAATTTTATAATTTTTCTTCTCATTCTCCTTCAGGATATAATTCATTTCATTAATAAAATCAATATTATATATTCTTTTATCTTTTATATATTTTTTTAAATTATCTTCTAAATATGACAACTCTTCGTTAATTTCTAGTATTCTATGCGTTGATGTTATATCCACAAAATTGTTATTATAACGATAATTATTATTATAACAATAATTATTATTGTTCTCATTAATGTTCTCATTAATGTTCTCATTATTGTTCTCATTATTGTTGTTATTATTATTTATAATGGGTTCCCTTTTCATATCCATATATTTTTCTTCTTTATTTTTTCTTCTTACATGTTCTGATTTTTTTTGTGACATATATAATAATGCACTTTTCAATTCATCCAAAATTTCTTTACAATTATTATATTCTTGTATAACATCACCCTTGTTATTTACATTTTCAAAATATACACAATCTTTAAATACATTTGAAAAAAATGTGATATTACTTAAATCATTTAATATAGGGATATTTAATTTTTTGGTTAAGAAATGCTTAAGTATATATATCCATCTTTTTTTTTGATTTGTATTTGCATTTACACATTGTACATTTAAAATATTTTGTATTTCTTTACTATAATTATTTGACATATCTTCAAAACTATAATAATTATCTATATTCTTTATAAAATTATGTAAATTTTTTCTCATCGTTAAATTAATTATATTACTACTATCTTTTTTCATTTTTGTTATTATACTTATATTCCTTTCTATCTTATTTTCTAAATTTATAAAACACTTTTGTAATTCACATAAATTGTTTTTAATATAATTCTCTTTTCCATCGATAGGGATTTTTACATTTATATTCTGATCAGACATTTCACTCGATACGTCACTTAATAAATAGCTTTTATCTTCATCATGATCAATATTGTTGTCATCATGATCAATATTGTCGTCGTCATGATTAATATTATCGTCGTCATGATTAATATTATCGTCGTCATGATCAATATTGTTGTCGTCATGATCAATATTGTTGTCGTCATGATCAATATTATCATCACTCATTATATCATTGGAATTCCCCTTTTCCACAGAATTTTCCATATTTAATAATTTCTTTTTATTCTTTTCATCGAATACATATTGCGGGTCATTATGAACTCCATTTTTATAACATACATTAATATTTCTCTCCAAAGTAATATTTTTTTTTTCTTCTTTTTGCATTTCTGAATTAAATAAGGAACGTCTGTTTTCAAGTAAAAATTTGTCGACAGAAATATTTATTTGTTGAAAGAATAATTTTGTAAAATAAACAATTTTATTTTTAAATTTAATAATTGATGATTTGTAAGAATCTATATCTATAAGATCGAAATTAATTTTTTGTAGTGATTTTTTTAATTGTAAATCAAAATAATTTTTTGACATCCGGATTTTTTTTCGTATTAATGGTAAATAAATATACATATAATTATAAACATAAAAAAACACATTACTCATAATACGCTCATTCATATTTGATGAATTTTTAAAAATAATAGCTATGAAATATATCAGATTTAAACGTACAGGGAATTCTCCTATCATGGAATCTCTTAAAAATATAATTAAACATTCGAATGTTTTTATAATTTTTAATTTAAACAAGTCACTCAAAGGAACATTTTTATTTTTCTCTTCTTTATGGTTAGTAAGATGATATTTGGAAAAATCGATTAAAAAATTGTTCATCTGGAAAATTATATCATCATTATTATTATTATTATTGTCATCATCATCATTATTATCATCATCATTATCATCATCATCATCATTATTATCACCATTATTATCACCATCATCATCATCATCACCTTTATTATCACCACCCTGCTTAATACACCCATCAGTATTATTCGTCATATGATGACTCACCAACTTATTATCATCCATATCTTTACTATACACCTCCATGCTCACCTTTTCATCCTTATCATCTTCATAACATAAATAAAACAAATAAGCAAACAAATTTAATGTCTTATTCTTTACAATTTTGTGATATAACTTCTTTCTAATGTTTTTTATTTCTTTAAATTTATACAACCTAAAATATATAGTATATACTAAAAAGTTTTCCAAAATATTATTTTTCATTATATCTTTAAATTTATTCATTGTATCTTCATCAAAGTTTAAAAAATTATCTTTCTTCAATGCATTAATTAAAGTTATGATATTTTCTAATTTTGAAATAATCTTTTCAATTTGATTTTTCACATTTCTTAGAGGAATATTTAAAATATGATTAATTGAATTTATAATATTAAGTATTTTATAATTATTACTATTATTATATATATATAAAAGATCATTTTTTTTATTATTAAGGAATGTACATAAATGTTTGAGAGCACTAAAAATATACTTCTCTATATTGTTGTTATATTCTAATAAATTCATATATTTATTTATATAAGCATGGTTTCTTTTTTTATTTTTTAATAAAAATTCAGATATGTCTTTTTTATAGTTTTCAAATTCTTCATCGTTATAATTTGTAAAATCATTAAAATAGTTTAATATATTTAATGTAAAGATTAAAAATTTATTTTCTTCATTTGCTTTGTTTAACCAGATATTTAAATCGAAATTTTCATTTTTATTATTTGATATGAAACTATTCATTTTTTCTTTATTGTTTATATTAAAAATAAGCATTTCAAATAAATGATTAATATTTTTCTGTATTCTATTAATATATGTTTTTTGTTTTATATATTCACTACAAGTATTATAATTTTTTATATTATTATTTTTATCTTCTATTTTTTCCTTCAATTTTCTTTTAAAAAGTTTTACAAGTTTGTAAATAATTTTATTAAATAATACTTCATTTATTTTTTCTTTACTTTCTTTTATTACAGATGAATTATCTATATCCTTATTTTTTAAGACCTCTTCATTTGTATTACATTCATTTTCTATATGTTCCTTTGTGTTCATATCTTCAACATTATTATCCTCATTTTGTAATCTTTCACAATCATCTATATTAGAATCATTATTTTGTTTCTTACAATTTTTATATATTCTTTCTTCATCATAATTATAATGATCATCATCTTCTCTTTCAATCGAATATTTTTCATTAATAATAGTTGATGATATATTCGATATAGCTACCTCTTGATTTTTATATAAATATATTTGTGAATAAAATATATTATCTAATTCTTTCTCAATATTTTTATTCAAATTTTCATTTTCTTTATCTTCCATATAATCTAATTTATTCTTAAGGTGCTTATTTTTAAACTGTTCGATTTTAAAAAATTCATTCATATCATTTGTGTCATCGACTTCATTAAAAAGAATAATATTCTTACAAAAATATTTAAGACAATTTAATAAATTATTAATATCATATTCTTTTATAATACTTTTGGGATTTTTTAAAACCCTTATAACAAATTCGCAATAAGTTAATTCACTTAAGGCATTCAACTTCTTCTTCTTATGTACCGTCACCATATTATTATTATAATTATTACCATCACAATCACTATTATTATTGTTGTTATTATAAAAACCGTCCCTTTTATGATTTATTATTTTATTAAAATTCAATGGGAATTTTATATATTTACATATTTCATCACATAAATCATTTTCTCTATTTATTGTGCACATATTAAAGATTCCATTTTTTTCCTTATTTCTGATTTGGTATATTGAAAAGTTTATATTGTGAATACTATGAATAAATGCGCTTAACGAGTAGATAATACCATGCGTAAATTTCAATATAAGTCCATACTTTTCTTTTATGTGATGTATAAAACTAACACAAGAATTTACAATAGAAAAATGAATATACTGTGGTGATAAATTATAAGTATCTACATTCGTATTATTATTTGTTATACTTAACATTATAGAATTTAAATTATGATAAGATAAAATATTTTTCATAAAGTTTTTAAAATCTTTTTTTAAATTAATATATAAAGATTCGACATTTACAGTATTATTTTTATATATATAATTTTTTATATAATCAATAATAATACAGTGGAAATTATTACTATAATTATCAACATAATTACTATTAATATTATGATCATTTTTGTTGTCAATATTTATATTTAATATTTTAAATAATTTCTTTTTTTTACTTTTCGATATATTTTTCAATATGTTCGGAAATAATGGTATATCTCTTTCTAAATTATTAATTTTATTTTTTATATATCTCTTCTTATTCAATTTATAAGTATTATAATTCAAAGAATTTGATTCTGACAAATTTATTTTGTCTATATATAAATTATTAAGTTGAGCATTCATATAAATTTCTTCATCTATTGAATTTAGTACCTCTTTAAAATATTTCTTCATTCCTTTCTTTTTAAAGATATCTTTTACTTGTTTTTTTATTTGTGTACAAACAATATTTAAAAAGTAATGCGAGATGTATAGGGAACCTAAATAATAAATAAAATATTCATCATCTTTAAAAAAATTAATAAGATTGTTTAAAATTTTATTTTCTACAAAAAGATCATTTGTTATATCATGCCAATAATTAGGTTCATCATTCAACATGTTTTTTACATGACTAATATTTGTAGTATCTTCTTCGGATGAGGTTTTGTCATATTCGAAATTAATATAACAATTATAATTATTACAATAATAATAATTATAATAATAATTCTTCATCTTTTTTTTTTTTTTTTTCTTCTTCTTCTTCTTCTTCTCATTATTCATAATAATGTTAGTATTATTTTTTTCTATATTCATACGTATAATTTTATATAACAAAAAAATAAAAACCAGAATATATTGAAGCCCATCATTTTGACCATATCTATGTTGTTTATTTTGTTTTTGTAAATTATGAAAATATTTATATAAACACAATAAAAAGGAGAGTAAATCTGTTGAGGCGTCTTTCTTAAACATTATAACTTGATATATTTGAAAGAATTTAAGAAATATACAAAAATAAGAGATATTACTACAACAAATAATATTTTGATTTTCATTTTGATGTTGATTTTGATGTTGATTTTGATGTTGATTTTGATTTACATTTGTAATGTTAAAATCCCTTGCTGCTTTTTCTATTCCATTTTTGTAAAGAACAAATTCATACGCAATATCATTTTGCATGATATTACAAAAAATAATAAACACATGATAAGCAAAATAATGACACAAAATATTTTCATTAGAACATTTTGTAAAAGCACTATCATATGTATACTTCATTTGTTCCATTTCCTTTTCCTTTTTGTTTTCCTTTTCTTTTAATATAGAATAATTATAATTTATATATGGATATTTTATTAAATAATGAAAATAATTTTGTTTCATATTTTGAAAAATTAAATGAGTAGCATTTAAATGTTGTAAAGTAATAATTGCACCTTTTTTATTTTTTGATTTTTCATTAATTTGTTTATACATATTTATGAATGAATCTAATATGGTCGTCTTATTATATATAGATGTGTTGATATAAGAATAATTATCATCCATACTTATATGTATATCATTAATATTTTTATTTCTATAAATATTTTTAAAAATACCATATTCTTCATATGTAACAATATTTGGAATTTCATCACATTGTTTATGTATAACAATATTCTTATTATTTAATTTTGTACAATAGTTTTCTTTTGGTTTTGTCAAATAATTATTGTACATTGATGTCTCCCCAACATGTTCATTAAAATAATAATAATTATTATTATTATTGTTAATATTATTATTATTATTGTTAATATTATTATTATTATTGTTAATATTATTATTATTATTGTTAATATTATTATTATTGTTGTTATCTTTAAAATAATATTCATAATGTTGATCTCTTATCATATATATATTTATCAATATACAATAAATCAAATATAATAATTCTTCAATGATTCCAAAGAGAGTATTTAGTAAATATACTTCTTGAGTATCTTCTTCATTTTTATATATATTTGTATAAACATATTCTAGCATATCATAACGTTCTTTCAACAAACTTAATAAATCAATTTTAGGCTCAAATATAAATATGGTATTATCTATATTGTTTAGATATTCATATGTATTTCTTATAATACATCTAATCTGTTCATATGTACTAGATACACTACTCAAATTATTATTATTTTTAATATTATTTAAATAAGAATAAAAAAAAAATCTGTTTAAAGCATTCTTTTCATAAGAACGATTTATTAATGTATTTGAATATTTTTCTATATTTTCCATACCTATCTTTTTCTCAATATTTACATATTGTAAATATATATAGATACTACTTAAGTATACATAAGCATTATATATGTATTTTAAATTTATATTATATAAAATATATTCATAATTTAATAATAATACATTATTTTTATAATCACATATATCAAAAGTATTATCATTATTATGATTATCATTATTATTATTATTATTATTATTATTATTAGAGGGATATAACAATTGTTCATATTCAAAATTATAATTTCTATACATATTATTTTTATTGTTAAGATATATTTCTTTATTTTGTAATAACTTTATCTGCAGAATGTTTTCTATATATTTATTATTCTTTATAAAATATGATGTTATAATATTTTCTATATAATTTTTTTTTTTTTTTAAATCTTTTTGCATATGTAAAAAATTTAATGTATATGTAAAAGATTTGAGTTGTATAAGAAATATTTCAATATTATCATTCGTAATTATATTATTTTCATACAATGTTTTTTTCATATTTGTCAATGTATCACAATAATTATGTTGTAAATTATTTGTATAATTATTTAATAAAATATGTCTATAATTATATTCATTTCGTATATATATAAAATAACTTATATATATATTATTTATAACTTGAAATATATTTTGTATCCACTTATTATCAAAATGTATTTGGTTTATATTATTATATACATTATATATATTATATTTATTATATATATTATACATTTTTCCATCCAAGTTTTTTTTTTTTTGAAATATATTTAATATCATATTTTCTTTATTAAATAATGTATCCATATAATAATTTCTTTCTTTTTCTTTTTTTTCTATATCATATTCTACATTTCTTATGTTGTTAATTGATTTTTTATTTGACACTCTATAATTATTTTCGATTATCCATTTTGCTTTTTGTATACATTTTATTAATATTTTTATTTTTTTATTTTCTTTTTTTTCAAAACATTTATTTGCTTTTAATATGTATTTAATACTATCATATATATATATTATTTTATAATAAATGGTATCATAATTAAAATTACAAATCGTTTCGAATGTATATATGTAAAGAAAAACATAATACGAGAAAAAGGTTTGCATAAGAATCTCATTATTTTCCGAATTATTTATATTCCTCTTTTTAATATCATCTTTTTGTATACCTTCAAATATGAAACCTTCTAAAATATTTACAAATTTATTTAAACAATGAAAAATGACACGCTCTTCCTCTCTTTTTGTTTCTTTGTTAGCTTGAAAAATATAAAAGTGATTTTCCACAACACCATTATTATTATTATTATTATTATTATTGTAATTATGTGTATTATTTTTATTTTGTTTATAGTAATGTTCTCTTTTCTTATAATAAAGGTAACTAAAATTAAATTTGAAGAATGATAATACAAAGTCGAAAAAGTAATAAAAAAATAAATTTGTACTTTCCTTTTTTGTAATATATTTTTTCATTTCAATTAATGGACTCTTAAAATATAAAGAATGTTCATAATATAATGTATTATTTGTTATTTTATTTTTCTCATTTAATATATTTTTTATTATATTATTATATATAAATTTACTTATTATATAAAAATATTCCAACTTTTTACATATTATTTTGTTTGTAATGAAATCTAGATATTTTTCCATTTCTATATTATATAAATAATTGTTATATTCTAACGAACAATTTTCTTTTCCTTCCTTTTGTTTGGTCCTTCTCAAATATATTTTATTCTTCATGGTTAATAAATATTGATATCTATAAAAAATGTCATATAACGAAAACCTTTCCATAAAATCACATATTAAAAAACAAAAAAATTTGTTTAATTTTAAGTAATAAAAAGTATTGATTAACGAAATTTCTTTTAATATATTATTATCAACATGTATTTTGGAATCTATACATTTGTGTTTATCTAAATATATAATATTTTCATCTTCAATAATGGTATTCCTCATAAAGAATGGTGTATCCTTTGTATAAAGTTTATTATAATAATATATGTACATAATAAAAATGTGTAAATATAAACAATTTAAAATATTGGGTGATAATTTATGAACACACACATTATTTTTATTACTACTACTACTATTTATATATTTTTCTATTAAACTGTTTAATAACATATTATTATTATTTTTTATGTTTTCTATTTTTTTTATTTTTTTTATTTTTTTTATTTTTTTTATTTTTTTTATTTTTTTATTTTTATTTGTTTCTTCTTTTATATAACACCGGCTCAGTTTATGCTTCATTTTATATATTGTTATAATTATCATATTATTTAAGAAATAAAAAAATGGATAGAAGAATATTTGCACATCTTGACTTAGGTTTGAAAATAATTGACAATAAAAATATATAAAATATTGTGAGAAGAGATTTACATATTTTTTTAAATTATAATTTTTTTTTATATGTTTTTTCCTATTTTCAGCTCTTAAGAAATGTATACAAATTATGTTTATATAATTATCTATACAATATAATGTATTGTCAAATTTGTTACTTAATAATTTATTTAAATTCATATATAAACCATTTTTTCTTTCTTCATTATAATTATCATAAAAAGAATTTATATGTATATTTGTTCTTTTCTTTTCATATATATCATTTCCTTCATTCATATTTTCATTTCTCGTATTATTTTTATTTATCTTCTTTATGTTTAATTTGGTGTTTATTTTATTTTTTCTTTTGTTTTGAATATTTTCATCAAACATATATTCTACTATTATATATATAAAAACCGATATGATAATTGAAAAATATATTATATCTACATTATTATATGTAATACTATATTGTTTACAAAAGGAATTATAACAATAATTTATATAATCCAAAATTTTAATATTATTAATTTTTATATTACTACTTTGTTTATTCTTTCTTATTTTATCGTCATCATAAAAAAAGAACTTCACAAATTTATTAATGTTCTTCATATGTATATCATTTTTTTTTTTTTCTTTTTCGATAGTTTTTTCAACATTCTTCAAAAAATTATTTACAATGTAAAAAAATATATTGTCCTCTTTAATAATATTAAATATATTATTACACAATGAAAAATTACCTAGTCCCTTATTTTGTAAATTGGATAAATTATCTTTTTTAAAACCAACGTTTATTAAATCGTAAAATCTGTTGTCTGACCACTCACCTTGGATGTTACAATCATTTATATGTATATTTTCTTTATTTTTAATATTTATAAAAGGATAAACACAGAAAGGTGATTCATATTTCTTTATATTAGTACCATGAACATCTACCCTATTACATGTATTGTCCCCAGCATGAATCGGGTGATAAATATTATCAAGCGTATCAAAAAATGGATTGTAATTATTACTACTATTCATATCATTATTTTTTGTGGTGGTGGACTGTGAAATGTTTTCCTTATGATTTTGACTTGTGTGTATATCCCTACCAACAACATATTCAACATTATTATTATCAAAAAAAATTTCAAAACATCTGTTTCGTAGTGCCTTACTAATTTTGTAATGCTCTTGAGAACTCAAGGTTAAAAATATTTGGAAATTTTTGTGAGGACGAATTTTTTTTTTCTTACCAAATTCATGTAGTAATATATATCCATTTTCTTCAAACAGACTATTCAATCTATCTAATAAGGAAGGGGTTGAATAATGTAAATGTTTTATCATAATCCAATAACCTTTTTTTATTGCTTTAATAAAATTACTTTCCTTAAAAATATAAACATTTTCATTTATTTGATTAGTACTTATTAATTTGGATAAATATAATATATTCGATATAATATTGTTCATCTTTTTTTTTAACATTATATTTTTGCCTATAATAATCTTTTTACATTTTTGTATAAGTTCTAAATATTTCTTTTGCACTTCTTTCAACATATTTTTCATATGTTCATTTTTTAAACAATCAATAAATTGTACAGATAACTCATTTAAGTTATTCATAATGTGTAGAATGAAATATTTATTGTTTTGATTTTTTAAAGGATCCTTATTATATTGTTTTACATATATATATAATTTATTGTTACAATCATTTTTAGGTTTATTATTTTCAAAACCAAAATATTTTTTTATTACATTATGTAGATTGTTTTTCTTGTTTTTCTTTATTAACCTTTTTATAATAAGTTTATTTAATTTTTTTATTTTATTCATAAATCTATTAATAAAATTATCTTTACTATTATGTTCATAAGATCCAAATAAATCAAATGTGTCTATATCATCCGTTAAGGAAAATTCAAATAATTTTTTGTTAAATAGCTGAGATATATTACGAATAAAGGAAGATTTTCCTGAGTTATTTTTACCGTTTAATAATATGGGCATATTTAAACGTATTGCTGATAAAAATGCGGAATAAATTTTTTCATCTTTGCACAAAATGAACGACGACGTGTCATTATGAAAATTATTATATGAACATAAATCACTACAATAATAAGAAGAATAATTCTTATATATATTTATAATATTATATATATTATATATATTATATATATTTTTTGTATAATTTATGTTATTTTTTTTTATTTTTTCATTTTTGTTTTTTTTCCCTTTAATGTCAACAATTTCTTCGTTCCTCTCAATTTGTATATCCATGCACATATAATTTTCCCAAGAATAATTATCAACATTCGAATTAATAAAATGGATTAATTTTTCTTTTGTACTCATTTGTAAATCACTTTGATATGCTTGACTATTTAATAAAATAGATAAAATATTTTCAATAAAATTTTCATTATCTTTATATATATTTAATATAATACTTCTTATTATATATTTATCTTGTTTACATACCAATCTATTACAAATTATCATATCACAAATATTGAAGAACTGATCGTTTGTCTTGCTATATTTAAGAACTTTACAAATTCTTAAAATATCTCTTAAATTCCATACCCAACTTTCACTATGATTTAATAAAAAGTTTATTTTTTTTATAGTAAATATAATTTTTATAATTTTCTTAATTATATCTATAGATATAATATCACCATATAATTTTTCAACTATACAAAAATAATCAAAATCATCTAAATCTTCAAAATATATTTTTGAAAATCTATTTAAAAATGATTTAGGTAAACCTTTTCTCCCTCCTCCTTCTTTATATGGATTTTGACAACAAAATAATCTAAAATTTTTATGACATTTCACAACTTCATTTTTTTCAGGTATAAAAATTTCTTTTCTATGATCTAGAATAGAGTTCAGTCCTTCCAATGTTTGTTGGTTAGCTAAATTTATTTCATCTATAAGAATCCAATATCCTTTCTTCATACAATCAATTAATTTTCCATCTTCCCAAGCATATTGAAAACTTTTATTTTTCTTATCAAAAATGTTATCAACATTATTATTATATAGATTATCATCACAAGTATCATTTTTATTATCTCCATTTAATGTCTCATGTGTTTTTTTGTTTTTTTCTTTTATAGGAAAGTAAGATCCAATGAAATCGTAAATATCTGTACACTCAGATAAATTTATACGTATTAATTTGTTGTTTGTAATTTTGGCTAGTATATCAATAATACAGGTCTTCCCAACACCTGGGGAACCTTCTAATAAAATAGCATTAGGTAATTGCATGGCCCTAACAATTTTGTAAAGATTCTGTTTAATATTAGGAGTGTCAAAAACAAAGTTTGAATTTTTGGAGAAGGTATTTATATCACATTTCAATTTTTTCATAAACGTTATATAAAAATCGTTAATTTTTAAATATCTTTTTTTGAACTTGAAATCAAGTGTTTCATCGAAATATTTCATATGTCTTAACATATTTTTATCCTTCTTTTTTTCTTGAATTAATCTTGATACATTATATTTAATCGACATGCGCAATTCTTCTAAATGTTGTAATAATATATTTTTTAATAAATCATTATTTTTTATTACACTTTCATTACTATCAACTAATATTAAGCATCCACTATGATAAAAACTACGTAAGCAATAAAATTTAAGTTTTTTTATGGGAAAGGCGAATATTTGTTTTGTGTTATTATTTTCACATATATTATAAGGGTTACAATTATTATTTCTTTTTATATTCATGTTTTTTTTTCTTTTGTATGTGATTTTTTTATTATTAATATAAGTATTCATGAAGCTTATCCATTTAACTGCATCTCGAATAGATAACACAAGATGGGTTCTTACAGATTTATATTCACCATAATTATTACTATCATGATTATTATTGATGCTGTGATTATTTTGATTACTTTGATTACTTTCATTATTTTGATTACTTTCATTATTTTGATTACTTTCATTATTTTGATTACTTTCATTATTTTGATTATTTTCTTTATTTATATGGTGAAGTTCCTTTTTACACATGTGATCAAATAATTTACACAACTGCTTAGCTATGACACTTTTAATATATTCATTGTTTGTAAACTTAATTTGATTTTTTATTAAAAAATAATAATCGTCCGTATCAGGAGCGAATGAATCTACATAAATTTCTGTAAACCTACTTTTTAAAGTATGTGATAATTCTTTTTTTCCAAAATCTCCGGAAGGATTCATAGTACCAATAAAATAAAAATTATCATGAGCTTTAATGTATTTTACATGTTTCCCTCCTTTTTCGGTTAATAATAATGTCCTCTCATATTCAAGAACTGAATTTAATCTTTCTATAACTGAAGATTCAACTAGCGATATTTCATCCATTAAAAAAATATGACCTTTTTTTAATGATGATACTAATATACCATCATACCATGTAAATAATGATTTTAAATTATTTATACATCTTTCTATTTTACATAATTTCGATTGTATATCATTATTTATATTATATTTTTTTTGTATATATAATGTGAATACTAAAAAGTCTTCTTTTTTAATTTCTGAAATTTGTTCATATATAATAGCACTTAAATAAGCTGATGCATAATTATCCATTTCATAATTTTCATTTATAATATTATATAATTCAATACAATTCTTTTTTAATTTTTCTAAATGCTCTTTTGTATTTTTAACAAATTTTAAACTACCTATCATATCATATATATCAGTACTCTCGTTACAATTTAATATATTTAATTTTATATTCTCAACAAAACTTAATAATTCACAACATGTAGTTTTCCCACATCCTGTCTCTCCAATTAGTAAAGCTGATTCTTTATATTTAAAACATTTTAATAATAAACATATAAGTCTGCTCGTCGTTTTCCCAAAGTGCATATATTTTAAATATTCATACCTTTGTATATCATCCAAACGATTTTTTTTATTTGAGTTTTTTTCAGAAAAATTGTTATCGCTATAATTCATCACAAATTTGTTACTACTACTAATATTATTATTATCATCAATATTCACAAAATGATCACCTTTATGTTTAGTTTTATTTTTAATTTTTTTATGATTTTTCATTTGCTGTATCTTTTTAAAATATGCATCTTTTAATATCCTTACGTCAGAATCATTTTCATAATCAATTTTTAATTCTTCACCCTTAGGTAAAAAATATTTAGCCAATATTTTCTTCACAGATTCTTTGTCTTTATTATTTCTCAACTTTTCAGCAATAATAAAATATCCATTTAAACAAGCTTCCATATTATTATTTGGATATCTATTTGCCCACTTAATTAGATCTCGCAATGTCATAATATTATCATTAAAATAATTATAATTGGATTTAATATTTTTTAAATCTGTATAAACATTAATCATTTTTTTTGATATATTAGGTGATATAGTACATCTTCTATGTAATATAATTTCTAATTCTTCAATATCAAAATCATTAATCTGAAATTCAATAAAACGACTTCTAAATGCTTTGGATAATTCTTTTCTTCCTAAATAACTATTATTATTAGCAGGATTTTGAGTAGCAAATAACATAAAATCTTTATGTGCTTTAACATAACTTTTTAATTCTGGTATATATAATTCTTTATTATCATCTAATATTCTGTTTAACGATTCTAAAACTTCGGACGGAGCCAAATTTAATTCATCTAATACTACCCAGTGTCCATATTTAACCGCTTTAACAAAAACTCCTTCTTCAAATATTAAATTCCCACTTTTTTTATCATTAACAAATTGACCAAAGTATTCATTAATATCTGTATTCATATGATTATTAATTCTTATAAATTTATGACCCGTTATATCAGCAAAAAATTTTACAAGTGATGTTTTTCCCACGGATGTATTACCTTCTAACAATATAGGTGTTTTTATACTAGTTAAACATAAAGCTAATTTTTTAATATTATCCTTTACATTTTTGGTAATAATAAAATTGGATAAAATCCTTTTTAAATTAATTTCTTCATTACCACATAATATCCAGCTATTTTCTATGCATGCATATTTTTCAATATCTTTTTTATTTTTATGTAGAAATAACATATTCATATAATTCTTATCTGAAAGGCATATATTTGTTTTATTATTAATATTTGAATGATGATTCACTTTATTATTTTCGATAGTTTGTATATTTTCTTCTTCACCTTTTTTTTTATTGTAATATTTATATTCATAATAATAATCAAGTATATCATAATTTATTATACCATCTTTTTGTATATGCATAGAATTACTATTAAAATTGTTAATATTATTAATAATATGGTTGTTATGATTAATATTATGTTGGCTATACAAATCATTTTCGTTATTATTCAGAACAAGACTAATCTTATTCTTATTCTTATTATTATCCATATCCTTTTCATATGAATATTTGAAATATTTCTTAAATATATTTTCCATAAGTTTTTGATTATTACTATTTAGACAACTCATAAAATTACAAATAAATCCATTTCTAACAGCATTTTGTAATTGAACCGATTTAAATTTTCTTTTATTCACATATATGGCATATTTAATTGCTCGTACTAAATTTCTTGTAGAAAATGATATAGGTTTATTTTCTGTGTTGAAGATATTGTTTAGACTTTTTTTTTTGATTTCTAAATAACAATTTGTTATATTTCCTATTAATGTATTATCACTTGTAGTATTTTTTAAAAGATCTTTTACAATCATATGAATATCATTATATTCTAAGATTTCATCAACAAATATTTCTGTAAATTTATTTCTAATAATAGGTGCTAATTCTTTTTTTCCAGAAGACATAGTACTATTATATAAATCAATATCGTTTTGAAAATCAATCTGTTTATGTATTTTATGTATTTTATTATTATTATTATTATTATTATTATTATTATCGTATAAACATATATCATTATTTACAACATCTTTGTTATCATAAAATTCTTCTTTTACAATATTTTTATCTTTCTTCATTCTGATATTAGGTATAATTGGTGGATTCATACATGCAAAAAGTCGAAAATTTTTATGTACTTTTATTTGTTCATTTCCTTTTTCAATAATATCAAAATATTTATTAGAACTATCTAAAAGACCTTGTAATCTTTGCAATATCTCAGTTTGTGCTAAATTTATTTCATCTAATAATATCCAATGTCCATTTTTTATACAATCAATTAATATACCATCATGGAATTTAAAAATTAATTCGTTCATCTCTGTGTTCCTTTCTTCTTCATCTTGTACAACATCCAAATGAATTTCTGTATTTATATTATGGTCACTGCTTTTATATTTATTATCATAATGGTTACAAGAAGTAATATCATCAATATTAATTTGGTTTTTATCACAAATTTTCTTTTCAAATAACTTTTGATAATCAATAGGTAAAGTATAATTTTTTCCCTTAATTGTCGTATTATTGTCATACCAAAAATCTCGAATGTTCTTACATGTATTCATAAAATTCTTATACCTCCTAATAATTTTCATATCAAAAGATTGAACATTTTGTTTAACATTTTGTATTAAAGAGTTAGCAAAATTAGAACACGTATTTAAAAAGGTAATAAATTTTTTCTCACTTAATAATATCCTTAATTTAATATAAAATAGTTCCATCTCTTTTTTACACAAAATATCACTAATTTGTTTATTTAAACGTTTCATATTTTCAAAGAGGTCATTCGTTTTTACACTAATATTGAATGGATAATAATTTCCTATTAAATCAGAAGCCTCTGCCATTTCACTAAATACAAAAACATATAATTTTTTTTGAAATATTTTAGCAACATAATCGATCAAAGCTGTTTTTCCTACACCTGTATCTCCGATTAACAATATAGGTTCTTTATTATAAACTGCTTCAATTATATCATATAAAATTGATTTATGAACAGATGTTAATAAAAAAGAATAATTATATATTTTTTCAATATTTATAGATATTTTCTGATATTTCTTTTTTAATGTTTCATTAAACTGTTTTATAAATATATCAACAGAATAGGATTTTAAATATTTTATAATAACATGATGATTTAATTGAAATATATTACTTATTATAGATAAGAAATAATTTCTTAAAGCTTCAATAGGTATATGAGATATTAAAATAGATTTTATTGTTTGAAATAATATTAATTTTGTTTTTTCATTTTCATATACAAATATTTTTTTTTTATTTATTCTCTTAATTATTTTTATTAGATCATGAAGGTTCATATTTCTTAAAATATGATATTTTTCCAATGTTATTTTTATAATATTATAACAATTTAAAAGGATCTTTTTATAATTATCATTAACATCATATAAGTTTTTAAATAATATTTCTTTTATTTCATTCTTATTATAATTTCCTATATATATACTATGCCATTTGTTAAATAATGGTCCTAAATATTTTGGACGGTAATTCATATGAATAATTTCTTCAATTTCTTCTTTTTTTCTTACATTTTCATTCACATCAAAATGGTTGTAATGAGAGTTATGAGCCCTATGCCTTTGGCTGGAATGAGTATTATTTATAGTATTATCATATATATGTACATTGTGTAAATTATTATCTTGTGAGTTTATCATTTTGTCACATATATTGTCATTTATTTCATTATTATTATTATTATTATTATTATTTTTGTTGTTGTTTTTATGGTCCCTATTACACAATGTTATAGTAGCAAACAAACGAAAATCTTTATGTGGATATATGTATTCACCCTTTTCGGATATATATATATATCCTTTACTATTAACTTCTTCCAATTTTTCTATTATACTATTTGATATAGTATTAATATTTTCAAAAACTATCCATTTCCCATCCATCATTGCTTTTGATAATATTCCATATTTATATTCAAAATAATTTTCATTACTTTCCCATACTCCTAAAATAGATTTAGAATCTGATACATCATCTAAATATACACTTATAATATTATTTTGTTTGTCTTTTCTCTTTCCATATATTTTTTCATACATATAATTTATAATACCTGTTTTCCCACATCCATAATTTCCTATCAACACAATAGATTTCTTGTTATATATATTTAAAATTAATAACTCACATATCCTTTTTAATCTTTCTGTTATTATAAAATCAAATTTACTTTTTGATAACTTATCTACAATATTCTTTCCTCTTTTTATGCAAAATGTGGGATATAATATCTTATTTTCAACATGTATATAAAAATTATAAAATTTATTATTTTTTAAAATATTTATACGAGGAAATTTGTCTATATATATGTGTTCAAAATCTTTTATATTTTCTTTTAAATACATTTCATATATTTTATCATAACTATCCAAGCAGCTATTTAAATCTTCATAATTTATAAATACACTTTGGTGTATATTTAGATTAGCATTAGCATTAGCATTAGCATTAGCGTTAGCATTTGTTTTATTAATAAAATAATTGAAAAATATATTGTTATTATTTTGTTCACTATATTCATTATTTTGAATATTTTTATTATATTGAATATTTTGATTATATTGAATATTTTGATTATTTTGATTATTTTGATTATTTGCATATTTGGGGGTATCCCCTATTTTGTAATAGTTCAAATATATTTTATATATCAACGATTCAAATAGAGGGTCCTGAAATTGTAACATGTGCGTTAACAAATCCATATACCTATTATCCATAATATTATTTTTACTTAAATAGTAACAAATTAATAATATTTTAATACAATAATTGTAATATAATATATCCTTGTCATATCTTAACGAATTTTCATTTTTCTTTTCTTTATTATATTTTTGATACTTTATTATAACCATTTTAAAATAATTACATGCCATATATGATTTGGGTAATACTTGTTTAAAGAAATAATTAATGGTATCTTTAAAAAGTGATTCTTTACAAAATAATATATTATTCCAACAAATCATACAAAAATATATTTCGATGTTTATATTACACTTTTTAATTATGTTATAAAGATGAAGAGAGGGTCTTAACTTTTTTCTTTTATAAGACAAGATATTTTTATTATAATTAATTGTACTTGTATTATTTGATTTGCAATTTTTATTATAACTCTCATTCATAAAATCATAATTATTTTGTGATAATAAAAAGGCTTCTTCCAGTAATTGGTTTATAATGGATACTATCATATGATTGAAATATTTTAAAGAAATCTTTAATAATTGTGTATCAAATAATATTAATATTAATAATTTTGTAAATATCATATTTATATTGTACGCCTTTTTATATATATTAGTTTTCTTGTGTGTAGATTTTTTTATTTTTTTTTTTTCTTCTTCTTCTTCTTCTTCTACTTTATTATCTTGTCCATTTTTTTTTTTTTTTTTTTTCATTTTTTTTTGATTTGTATCCTTCGCTAGGTATATATATTCTTTTAATTGTTTCAGTTTTTTATTTTTCAATTGAGAAATATATATTTTATAAAATAAACATTTTTGTAATAAGCGACATTTCTTATAAATGTAATTTATAAGGCACATATTATTTGGACAGTATATGTTTTCGTTATCAACACATGAGGATTTTACTACATATGGTGCGTCTTTATAATTTTCTTCTTTTAAGGAAATGTCTTCATTTTTTTTATTTCTTAATGAGTACTTTGTTATTTTCTTGTTCTTAATATTTTTTACGATTTCACCGCACCACAATAATATAATTTTATCATCTGTCCTCTTCATTTTTCAAAAGGTAAACAAATAAATGGATAAATATAAATAAATAAATAAATATATATATATATATATATATTTTTATATATTTTTTTTTTTTTTTATGTACGAAAGAAAAGCACATACATTAGAGTAATATACTCTATATAATTAACCAAATAAATAAATATAAAACTTTAAATTTTATTTTTTTTCTTATTTATATTCTTATATAGATATTATATAAAAAGGTTTAAAATTTATAATAAACATATTTCATAGTCTTTTTAATTATAGAGGTTTTCATACATTTATCATATAATATTCAAAAAAAAAAAAATTTATACATTCTAATTATTCTGAATAGGTTAACAATTTGTATATTTAATTATTGATGTGATTTCATAAAACATAGATTATATAAAATGAAGTAAAAAAAAAAAAAAATAAAATAACAAAAAAAAACAACAAAATAGTAATAAATTATATAAATATATTATTATATATATATATATATATATATATAATATTTATATTTATATTTATTTACACTTATATTAATTATTTTGTTTCTTTTTTTATTTTTTTCCCCCTTTGATATGTAAAATTAATAATTATATTATTATTATAAAAAAAAGAAAAAGAAACAAGATGGAAATATAAATAAAATATATTTATATATATATAATATAATATAATATTATATATGATATATTTTTTTGAATGTATTAACTTTTAAAATATAAATATTTTTTATAGCATTGTAAGAAAAAGAAATAATTATATAGTATTCAAATTAAATTATTTAATGTTATAATTATATATATAACATAAATGTGGGAAAAAGAAAATAACAAAAGAATAAGAAAAAAGAAAAAATTACAAACATAAGAAATAAATATTTATTTTATAGATAATAAATTAAAAGGCTATACAATGTTGTAGTAGGTCAATTATTATATATGATATATAAATATATATATATATATATATATATATGTAATGTTATTACATATTAACATATTACCCACATATATTATATATATATAATAAAATATAGATTTATATATTTATACATTATATAAAATAGCTTTCTATATATATTATATATATAAAATAATATATTATAATATATATATATATATATAATATATATATAATATGAATAAATTTATGCATATGATAGATGTATTTTATTATATACAAATATAAAAAAAATAAAAAAAAAGAATTATAAAAAAATAAGAATAAAAAAAAATTAAAAGAATAAAAAAAAAAATAAAAAAGATTAAAAACTTGAGCATTTTAATAATTTTTTTATAAAAAGAAAAACAAAAATTATATATACATATATATATATTAAGTAATAATAATATTTATCTTTTATTTGTTTTATATTTATTTATTTATTTTTATTTATAGATAATATATAACATTAAAGTGTTATATTATAAAAATGTAACAAAAAGAAAAAATACTTTTATATATATATATATATATATAAGAGGATATTAAAAAAAAAGAGCGTACAAATAATTACTTCTTTTTTATAGATTTGTAATATATATAAATAAAAGAAAGTAATAACAAAAAATATATATTATATAAATATTATATATATATAATATATATATATATATATTGAAATATTTTATTTTATTTTTTTTTTTTTTAAAATGAATAAGAACAACAATAAAGGTAGTGTTAAAAAAAACAATAATTCCAAGAAAAAAACAAGCACAAATATAAACAATGTGAACAATTTAAGTAGTATAAAAAATATAAAGAATGAACAGAATGTGAAAAACGGAGATGTAAATGATGAAATTGCTACTACTACTAGTAGTAACCATGTTAATATGGTGTTGAATGGAAATGATGAAGGGATAAAAGATGTTAAAGTTGTTAATAATTTAAATATTGATAACAAAAGAGAAGATAATAATGTTAGAATAAATGTACAAGGAGAAGAAACTCTTAATAATGATAGTAAAAATAAAGAGGCTGAAAATAAAAGCAATATAAAGAATAATAAATCGAACCAGTCCAACCAATCGAACAAGAAGACGAAGAACAACAACAACAACAAAAATAATAATAATAACAATAATAACAATAATAATAATAATAATAATAATAATAAAAATAGTACATCAAATAAAAAAAACTCCAAGAACAAGAAAAAAGTTGATAAATTAGACTTAATATTAAATGAATTTAAAAATGATATAAAAAATGAAAAGGGAGAAAACAACCAAAACGACAATAAGTTATTAAACGGCGCTATAGAAACAAATAACAACAATAATAATAATAATAATAATAGTGGTAATAATAGAATCCATTTTGATAAAGAAGAAATTAAAGAAATTAAAAAGAAGATAATATTAAAAGAACATGTGTTAGAAGAACAAGATAATAGCTCTATTCGATTGTTAAAGAATTGGCCTCAACTAGAAAAAACATATCAGACGAATCCCCCATGTATCCCTATAGATATGATATATGGAAAAGATGGGAAATATCCAGTTGGGGAAATTTTAGAATATAATAATTATAATTTAAGTGGACAATCTTTAGTCGAAAAAAAAGAAAGAGAAAAATTAAGTATTGATTATTATGAAGATTTAAGAAAAGCTGCTGAATGTCATAGACAAGTTCGAAAACACATGCAAGCTTTTATAAAACCTGGAAAGAAAATGATTGATATAGCACAAGAAACAGAAAGGAAAACAAAAGAATTAATACTTGCTGAAAAATTAAAATGTGGTTGGGGATTTCCTACTGGATGTTCTTTAAATCATTGTGCTGCACACTATACACCAAATTATGGAGATGAAACTGTTTTAAAGTATGATGATGTTTGTAAATTAGATTTTGGTGTTCATGTGAATGGTTATATAATTGATTGTGCTTTTACAATAGCATTTAATGAAAAATATGATAATTTAATAAAAGCAACACAAGATGGTACAAATACAGGAATTAAAGAAGCTGGTATAGATGCTAGAATGTGTGATATTGGAGAAGCCATTCAAGAAGCAATTGAATCTTATGAAATCGAGTTAAATCAAAAAATATATCCTATTAAAGCCATAAGTAATTTAAGAGGACATTCAATTAATAAATATATTATACATGGTGGTAAATGTGTACCCATAGTTAGACAAAAAGAAAAAAATGAAATTATGGAAGAAGGAGAATTGTTTGCAATAGAAACTTTTGCATCAACTGGTAAAGGATATGTAAATCATGAAAATGAATGTTCACATTATATGAGAAATCCAGAAAAACAATTTGTACCCATAAGATTAAATTCAGCCAAAACTTTACTTAAAGTTATTAATGATAATTTTGATACTCTACCTTTCTGTAATAGATGGCTAGATGATTTAGGACAAACTAGACATTTCATGGCTCTTAAAACTTTAATAGATCTAAATATTGTTGAACCATATCCACCCTTATGTGATATAAAAAATTCTTTCACATCTCAAATGGAACACACCATATTATTAAGACCAACCTGTAAAGAGGTACTATCTCGTGGTCCCGACTTTTAACATAAATGTGTATATGTATATATGTATATATGTATTTTATTTTACTTAAATGAACACAATAAGATGTTACACTTGTGTATATATATATTTATATGTATATTATATATATATATATATATTATTTTTTATTTTTATTTTTTATTTTTATTTTTTATTTTTATTTTTTTTTTATTTTTTTTATTTTTTTTTTTGGAAAATTATTTGTTGAACATATATACCTTTTAATTAATATATGAAATTTTATATCCTATTCCAGTTATATTTATTTGTATAACAACTTAGGGAATTATCATTAATTATTATGTTCCATGTTTATTTAAGGGCAACAATAAATTATTGTCAATACACAAAAATATTATATATATATATATATATTATTTATATTTATTTGTTTTTATATATTTTTATTCTTAAAATGATGTTATTCAAAAAGTTATTATATGACAAAAAAAGAAAAAGAAATTAAAAGAGAAAATTATGAATATATAAAAAGAATATATGTAAAATGAGATAGGGGGAAATAAATTTATATTATAAATAGATACCAATAAATATAATACAAATTATTATAGATTTTACAATTTAAAATAAAAACAAATATAATAAATTAACATAGAAATGTAATGAAAGAGGTTATTTAAAAATTAAAAGTGTAAAGTAAAAAAAAAAAAAAAAAAAAAAATAAATAAAAAGTAAAAGGTAAAAAATAAAAAATAAAAAATAAAAAGCTTAAGTAGAAAAAGTAAGAAGTAGAAAATAAGGAGCTGAAACAGAAATATAAATATTCTTTTATATACACATAAAAATGTATATATCTTACCTTAATATATTTATTTATTCATTTTATTTTATTTCATTTTTTTTGTATATGTATGAGGGAAATATTAATATGGGAAAAACATTCCGTACATACATACACATATATATATATATATATATATATATATATATATATATATAATAATATAATCATAATTATTGATGGGCTAAAATTAAAAACTTAATTAAAAAAAAAAAAAAAAAAAATTCACATTGTTATATATATTGTCTAATATTTTATTATCTATTATTTTTTGTTGCCATTCTTTTTTCTAATTCCATTTGTTGTTGAAATTGTTGTCTAGGTGTTGGAGTAGTTTTACGTGTTAAAACAATCGAAACGATTTCTATTATAGCTAATAATACACCACCTACAATAGCATTTCTTGAAGCTGATCTCCATCCTCCTCTCATTGCTAAAACACCTCCTGTACAAAATCCACTTCCTATAGCATTCCAATGATCTTCTTTTTTTCTCATATATTGAAAAGCACAATCAAAACAACTAAATGTTCCTCCCCATACAGCAAAATTCCCACCCAATATAGGAGCTCTCATACGACTACTATATAAAGCACCACTTAATACATCACCCTTCGGACTATTTCGAGCACCTTTCAAAAAATGCCAAATATATCCACCTATACAACCCATACCAAATGCCCCACCCATGTCTTCAATTATTCTATCGGGGCATGGTTCTCTTGCTAAATCTCTTTCTTGTAGCATATTTTTTTTTTTTTTTTTTTTTAAAACATATCAATAAATATAACTGTCTTAAAAAAAAAATATAAGTAGTGTTAATACTGTACTTATATTTTTTATTATAACATATATAAATATATAATTATACGTATACACATATATAAATATATATATATATATATATATATATATATATATATATATATATATATATTTATTTATTTATATATTTATATCTTCAATTATGTTACTCTTATGAATTATATACGGTATGGAATTATCTTTGTTCACTTTTTCTTATATATTAATATATTATAATGCATATAACTATAATACTGAGTAAGCCTAATCAAAATTTTAATTCTACACAAAAAAAGAAAAAAAAAGTAGGGGGAGGGAAAAATGTTGATCTTAAAATATAAATTTCTATATATCAAGATCTATATATATATATATATATATATATATATATTTTTCCCTTTTCTCTTTTTTTTTATTTTTTTCTTTTTATTTATTTATTTATATAAATTTCAGTTTTTGTAAAATGAGTACCAAAGCTCATATTTTCTAAAATGATCATTTTGGAAATGTTACACTTATGTATATTACTATATATATAAAAAAAAAAAAAAGTACACATATAAAAGTATTGTTTGAAATATAAAGAAAATTAATCATATAAACATTATATAATACAATAAATGCTTTTTCTTTCAACTACAATTTTCCTTCTATTTTTTCACATTTTAAGCAAAAAAATAAAATATATGTAAACATAGATAATATTATATACTCATTAATTATTTAATTGAAAAAAAATATATATTATATAACAAACGGTATACACCTTTTTATTCTTTATTTAATTTTTTTTCTTTAAAAAAATGTTATAATATTATATTATATAAATAACATTTTGTTATTAAATAAATATATATATATATATATATATATTTTTAACTTTATAATCATAACTCTTTTTTTATATTTTATAAAAAAAAAAAAAAAAAAAAAGTTTTCACAAATAAAATATAACATAATTTACATTTCCTCAATAAAATTAGTATGATATAAATAGATAAAACTTCAACATTATATATATAAAAAAAAAAAATCCTTATTCTTTTTTTTTTTTTTTTTTTTTCTCACATATAAATATTTTTATATTATTTTGATTCATTTACAATTTAACTATAGATCATATAATATAATATATCTATATATGAAATATATTATATATATATATATATATTATTTACAATATTTATAATATAATATATACTTTCTGATGTCACTCATAATAATATGGCGTAAATTAAATATTATGATCAAAATATTTATATTAAATTCCTGTGGGTATAATAATTTTACCTATATATAAATATATACACCTTATATAATAAATTTATTATATATGTATATGTTTATATATATATATATATTTAAGTGTATATAAAATAAAATACGTCCTTATCTTAAATCATAACACATATATATTATTATAACTGTACTTTTTTTGTGGTTAATACATATCTTTTAATAATTATAATAAATATTAAATAAATTAAATATTATAAATAATAGTATTTTCTCTCATTTCTTATGTAACATTTTTAATTAAATAAACCAAAAGTTATAAAAAAAAAATGTTATTTTTAAATGTAGAAGCATTTAGTTATTTTCGCCATCAATTTAACATATTTATGTAATAATAATTTAAAGGCTGAAAATTATAACATATAAAAAATAAACATTGTAGGATATATGCAATATATATATATATATATATATATATAATACATTATTTTATATAATATTAATTAAGAAATAATATAAGTATATATTTATGCTCCTGTACTACAATATATTTATCTTTATATGATATATAATATACATTTATATTTTCATTATTATGCATAAAATATATATGAAATATTTTTTTAATAAAATAGAAGAAAAAAAAATTTGCTATTCAAAATAATATATATTTTATGTTATATAATAACATTTTTCTTTATAAAGAAAAAGTTCATTGTGAACACATTTAAAATTTTATTACATA
This sequence comes from Plasmodium falciparum 3D7, assembly GCF_000002765.6. Classification (NCBI taxonomy): domain Eukaryota; phylum Apicomplexa; class Aconoidasida; order Haemosporida; family Plasmodiidae; genus Plasmodium; species Plasmodium falciparum. Next base: position 1,409,785 of record NC_037283.1, read on the forward strand.
GTTCAATATTACACTGTAATATAAATAAATAAATATATTTTATATAAATATTTATAAATTCTTACATTTATATTGAAGATATTATATTTAATAATTTTTGGACTCTAAAACTATATAATATATATATTTATACTAATTTATTTTATTTTCACATTATATATATATATATATATATATTTTTTTTTTTTATTTACAATTTGTGTACTGTTTATATATATATATATAATTGTATAACAGGATTTAAAATAAAAAAATATTTTTTAAAAAATACAATAACACATTTGAATATATATATATTTATATAGAGATAATTTAATTTTACTTAAATCCTACTTTGTGTAAAATAAAGAAAAAATGAATTCTCTTTTAAGAAACACTTTAAATTCTTCCAAGGGTAAAATTTTTACCAAGTATTTGAACAATTCCTTTAATAAGGTAGCTAATTTAAATAGTAGAAAGGTTTCTAACTTTACAAAGTATGGAAAATGTGTACAGAGAGTTGACAAAAATTTCAACACAATTAACAAGAGGAGCTTTTCTTCGAGTGAAGCACAAAAATTATCGGAAGTTGTAAAAGCTGAAGTACAACATGAAAAGTCCAATTACGAAGCTCCAGATAATATAAAGAAGTTTTTACAAACTTCAGGATGGAAATTTGAAGAACAAGAAGGAGATGTAAATATGGTATTAACCAAAAATGTTGATGGAATGAAAATTATTATTGACTTTCAACTTGTTTCTCCATTTCAAGCAGAAGGAGAAAATGAAGCTCAAGCCGAAATGACAGATTTTTCTGTAACTGTTGAAAAACCAAATCAAAACGGAGGTATAACATTTTATTGTACAACTTTACAAAATGATGAAAAATTTAGATATATGATAGGAAATGTAAAATACTATAAGAATGAAGAAGGAAAAAATTCTGTATCAGCTTATAATGGACCCGAATTTGAAGACTTAGATGATTCTCTACAAACATCTCTTGATGAATGGTTAGCTAATTTAGGAGTAGATTCAGAATTATGTGATTTCATTGATTCCTGCAGTATAGACAAGGAACAAAGAGAATATATGTCATGGTTACAAAATATTTCAAATTTTATTGAAGCTTAATATGTAAATATATGTATTTTCTTTTCTTTTCTTTTCTTTTTTTTTTTTTTAATCCTTTAAACAAAATTAAGAAAAAAAAATATATTCATATATATATAAAATGGGTATTTGATTAATTTATTAAAAATTTATAAATTTAATTAGGAGACCTTTTAAAGATTATATAATGAAATATAATTTAATAATATAAATAAATAAACTACATGTTTTTATTAAATTATGAACATATTGTACATATATATATATATATATATATATATATATATATATATATATATATATGTATGTATTATTAATTTGTGTTTTTTTCTCTCCATATATAATATGGAATTTAAATCATAAACATTTTAAATGTTAATAAGATTATAATAAATATTTAAACAACTAGCTTTATCTTTCTTAAAAATTATGTGCATATTTGCACATTTTTATTTTATTATTTTTTATTTTTTTTTTTTATGAACCGGTCATGTAAAATTGCTACGTAAATAGCTATAAAAAAAAATAGCTAATATTATTTTATTTATTTATTTTTTTTTTTTTTTTTAAAAAGAAATGTATCATTTTAATTAAGAAAATTTCCACAATTTGTGAATTTCATATAATATTGTCTTGTATGTATATTTTAATGATAATATATATATATATATATATATAAATATATGTATGTAATTTTTTGTTTTCTTTTGGTTTTTTTTTTTTCTGGAAAAATTTTTTGGTTCTATTTAAGTTCATTATTTTATGATTTTATTTTATTGGTACTAAAAAGAATTTATAAATAGACATATTTTACAACAACAACAGAGAAAGTATTATATATATCATATATTTTTGTCGTTATGGAAAATATAAATAAAAAGGATGTTCTTGTAAACTATTTGAAGTTGTGTGGTAAGCATGATATGGTTAATGCTGTAATAAAATATTGTGATGAAGATCACGGAATAGTATTCAATAAACACCCTGCTCGAAATGAAAAAAAGTTTGGAACAATTTATGATTATGGTGTTTCTTCGAAATTAAGAGGGTGTGAAAATTTAGAAAAATTACAGAACTCAAAGGTATTTCATAAGGAAAAAAATATTTCTAACCATTTAAATGATATCGTTTTGGAAAGTTCAAAATGTGTTGATGATATACCTAGAGTTAAATGTTATGGTAGGGACGAAAGTTCATTAGAGGGAATGGAAGAAAGGAGGACTGAAAAACCTGTTAAATCTTATTATAATCAAAGAAAAAAAAAAACGAATTTATTAAATAAACAAGACAATGCAATATCAGAAATATTGGATGATATATGTGAAGTTATAGCGCCTGAAGGAAAAGGAAAGTTTCTAAAATTTATTGGTGAAAATTATGTCTACATTTTATTGGAAAATGTAAGGGAAAATAAAATACTTAAAAGGATAACAATAAAATAAAGAACATAAATGAAATGTTTATATATATTTGTGTTATTAACTCGTATTTGATTAATAATATATATATATATATATATATGTATGTATGTATATTTTATTATTTTTAGGGAACTTATCATTGTTATCCAATTCATCTACTTAAGTTGAACCGTTCCTTCTTAAAGAATAATTCCATGTTTACCTTAAAATTTGATTATAAGGATATGGCATTAAAACACGCAAGAACTCTTATTAAATGTAAAATATAAAATTCGTATTTTTATTTTTATTTTTATTCGTATTCGTATTTTTATTCTTTTTATTTTTATTTTACATATTATATACTATTTTATTCATTTATTTATTTGTTTATTCTTTTTAATATTTTTATGCAGCTAAAAATAAAAAAAATTATAAACGCCCCAATTTAATAGCACAGGATAATATGTTTCATGATAATTTTGTTGATTTCCCAAAAGAGTTGGATTATATAAAAGATTACATAATAAAAAATGATAATAAATATTTAACATCTTGTATAAAGGAAAATATGGTTTATGATGTATTAGACAATGGGAAATGTTCATATAATAAAGAAGTTTTGAATTGTTTACAAAATTGTAATGATGAGGTAAAATATTATAAAACATAAAAATACATTACTATTTACATTTATGTTTGATTATATGCATTTCTATTATTGTACTTTTTTACTTTTTAGATTAAACAAAATATTAAGATAAAAACGTTGAATAATATATACAAATTAGAGAATTCAAAAAATATATACATATCCTAGTAGGTTACAAAATGTGAGAGAAGCAAATATAGAAATCTTTAACTTTGATATCCAAAATAATATATGTGATATGTGGTTGATAGATTATTTACTTTATCATATTTTCAATGATATAATTTGTAAAAATATGTTTATGTTTACAATCACAAATGATATTTTATATATTTAACGAAATATATTTATTATAAATATATATATATATATTATTATTATTATTGTTATTATTCGTAGTAGTAGTATTTTTTTTTTTTTTTTTTTTTGTATATATGCATAATATTTAAAAACCAATTATATAAACTGTTTCAAATATATATATATATATATTTATGTAATATAAATATATAATTTTTTTTTTAATTTTTTTTTTTTTTTTTTTTTTGGGGAAATGAAGAAATGTTTTATAATTTAAAATATATAACATATGGTGTTCATAAATACTATGGTATCGGTTGAATACAATAAAAAAAAGTACACATGTATAAAAAATTAAAAAAAAACATAAAAAGATAAAAGAATAAATTAAAGAAATAAAAATAAGTTAATATGTAATATTTAATTATATGATACATTTATTTGCTTAATGATATGATAAATATTTTAAAATTGTAGATTTTCAAAATGTGTATTTCTAATATTAACTTTTTTTTTTTTTTTTTTTTTGAAAGTATATTTTGCTAGTAAAGAAGTATACATATTGTTATATTGAAAAGGAATAGTATTATTGATAAAATTTTCTTTAAAAAAAAAAATATATGTATAAATATATATATATATATATATATATATATATATGTGCACACCAATTGTATGTAATATATAACTATTTATATATAATATATGTATATATTCTTATATATATTCTTACACATTTTATTATTCATTTTATTTTTTTTTTCTTGGGGTGTATTGTTAAAATCCTCTTTGTTATGGGATTTAATAAGATTTTTCCTAATATATTTGTAGGTAATATATTAAAGCATGGGTATAAGAAAAGGTTAATCTATATAGATAAAAGAAGGTTCAATACCTTTAACAAATTAAGTAGATCGGAGGAATCTTACGTTATAAGGAAGGCAGAAAAATGTATGAACTATGTTAAAGAGGGATATGAATTAAAGGTTGGTATGTGGTTAAGTACATGTAGTTTATTAATATTAGGGATGATAAGTATAGGTGGATATACAAGATTAACAGAGAGTGGTTTATCGATAACTCATTGGAAATTTCGTGGTATAAAATACCCAAGAAATGAAGAAGCATGGATTAAAGAATTTGATAAATATAAAAATACACCTGAATATAAGGAGGTACATTATAATATGACATTAGATGAATATAAGAAAATATTTTTTAATGAATGGTTACATAGAACATTTGGACGTGCTATTGGTTTATTTTTTTTAAGTGGTGCTAGTTTTTTTTTATATAAAAATGCTTTAAAAAAAAATATGATAAAAAAGTTATCATTAGTATTCCTATTAGGTGGATTTCAAGGTGTAGTAGGTTGGTGGATGGTAAAAAGTGGATTTGATAAACCTACAACAGAAAATAAAACACCAAGAGTGTCTCCATATAGATTGGTTTTTCATCTTTTTTGTGCATCAGCAATGTATAGTTATATTTTTCTTAATTCTTTAACATTAATTGAACTAGGAAAAATGAGAAAACTTTTTGCAAAAAGTCAAATACCTACTTGGCCAGAATTTTTAAGAAATGAATTAATGCATGAAATGTATGAAAAAAGAAATGTAACAAAAAATATGAAATTTGGAATATTTGCTTTTACACTTTTGGTTTTATCTAATATTATGTATGGTGGATTTGTTGCTGGTAATGATGCAGGTTATGCATATAATACATGGCCAAAAATGATAGATAAATTTGTTCCTGATGATGTTATGAATTTTATTAAAAGTAAAAAGAAAAAATATTCTCAATTATTTGAAAATACTGCAATAGTACAATTTAATCATCGAATGCTTGGCTATTTAATTGTTTTAAACAGTTTCTTATTATATTACTATTCCAAATCATTAGCTTTAAGTAAAAAGACAAAAAGACTCTTTTCATTATTACCACTTATTACAACCACTCAATTGATAACAGGTATACATGTCTTGGTTCATCATGTACCTATCCACGTAGCTCTTGTCCATCAATTTGGAGGTTTCTGTATTTTATCAACCCTCCTACATTTGATAAAAAGAACATTTAAATAATCACTTGAGAATAATTACATTAATATATATTTATGTTCACACAAAAATATATATATATATATATATATATTATATTTTTAAGTATGCTTTTTTATATATTTACTTTTTTATTGTTCTATTTTCATTTGAAATATATTTCTATTTTTATTTTTCTTATAAAGCCTTAATTTTTAACATTCCACTATTCCTATTTTGTCAATACATTTGAATATATACAAATATATATATATATATATATATATATATATATATATATTTTTTTTAATATATATTTATATATTCATTTTTCTATATAAAAATTAATTAAAAATTTAAGAATTTTTTTATATTTTTTTTTAACTTTAGTATGATATGATATTTCATTCATAAATAGTTTTATTATAAAGATTAAAAAATTCAAGAATTAAAAAGAAAAAAAAAAAAAAAAAAAAAAAAAAATTGGAATTTATATTTTTATACATTTTTTTATTTATGAAACAAATTATTAAAAAGAATATAAAAAATTTTATTTTTTTATTTTCTCATATATTACAATATATAACTATTATAATTATATGTTTATTCGATTTGCAGCTACACATATATATATATATATATAATTATTTATTTATTTATTTATTCATTATCATTTCAGCTTGACTTTCTTTTTAAAAAATGAATCTATCATGAGTTGGTTTCTTGGGGTTTGTTGTAACGTATGTTTTTTACCTTTTGCGAATGTTTCATTTTGTTGTATTATTTTTTTATTAGTTTCTTCTTCTTTCATTTTTTTTAATTTATCAGATATATCTTGAGGTGTAATTTGTTCGCAAAGGGATATGCATATAAATCCTTTGATAATTTGCCAAACGAATGTTCTTAAATTATGTGCATTGAATTTATAATGTTTCTTATTAAATTCTATTAAATAATTATCTACATATTTTTTGTATTCATTATATTTATGTATTTGTGGTTTATTTTCTTTCATTAATGTATAGATAAAATTTGTACTAGAAATATAATTATTATTACCATTATTTTGATATGATTTATATTTGTCTAATAGGTCTCGTTCTATACATTGGGAATAGTCTGGGAATACAATTTTATTTTCTATTATATAATTGAATAAGATAATACATTTTAAATTATAAAATTTACGTACTTTGTTAATGTTAGGTTTGTAATAATAAATATTATTTTCATGTAATTCATCACATACATATTTCAATCTTTCCTTTATATTATTTACATTATTTTTTAAAATTAATAACAAATTTTTTGTTACATCTTTTCTCAATTTTATATTATCTTTTATAATAAATATTAAATAATCTTCTAAGCTTGTATAAGTATTATGTGTATAATTATTATATATTATCGATATAAATACAAATAAGGCATCTATTGGATAGCAATAATATCCACAATCATTTTCTATAGTATAATTATTTACAAATAATGATATATAATTTTTATTAATTTTTTCACTTTCATAACGTATTGTTTCAATTTTGGGATTATAATAATTTCTTTCTAATAAAAATAATTCATTTGTTTCCTCATTATAATGATAAAGTACAGTTTTTGAAGGTTCTGATATACTTGGTAATTTTATAAAAAAATAATTTTTAATAGTAACTTTGCCATCCGTTTTTTTATTTATTTCACTTACGCTTGAGCAAAACAGGTGAAATAAAAACACATTTTTATCATCATTCATTTTAATATATTTCCTCCTTTATATTATAAAACAAGAAATATATATATATATATATATATATATATATATAATATGCTATTATATTATTTATGTATATTATTTGTTATAAAAAATAATTATTTAGTTAATATCTTGTTTTCTTTTTTTTTTTTTTTTAAAGCCATTATTTATATGATGCTTTTTTATTTTTTATATAATATCATAAGAATTTTGCCATACATCTTAAAAAAAATATATATGTGTATTATATATATTCATGTGAACATTAGGAGGTACGAATCTAATATATATATATATATATATATATATAATATATATATGAATAAATTGTATTGTGTACATATAAAAGCATGTACTTGTATAAAATATATATTTATATTTATAATGAAAAGTTAATTAAGAAATTAATTATAAAAACGTATATGAAATATAACAAACCATAGGAGAGTCACAAATATATTTATCCCTTAAAAAAAAACTTAACGGAAAAGATAACGAATAAGAAATATATTAATAAAAAAAAAAAAATAAAAATAAAAAAAAAAAGACGTATAAATAACATAGGGGACATATTTTACTAATTGTAAATTTTAGAACACATGTCTCTTTTTGAATTCTAATAAATATACATATATATTATATATTTTCATTCATTTGTATAAAATAAGAGTGTAAAAAAACATAATTATGTTCCTTTTTAATTTTTTAAAATATAATCAAATAAATAGAATTTATTTTTATATTTACATGCAAAGGGTTAGTTATATTAAAGTATAATAAGTTTAGAATTACACATAGGTAAGTTATTTATGTTAAAAAATATATAAACCACATATAATGTAAGTTTTATATTATGTACAATATGTAAAAAAATATATATATATATATATATATATATATATATATATAATATATTTTATGTGTATATATAATTTTCTTTATAACAAAAGGAGTTTCTTATAAAATTCATTTTAAATTGAGAAAGATACTTAAGAAGAAATAAATAAAGAATCATGTTTTGTTGAAAAAATTTGTTGTTTTCATATGAACTTTTGATATATACATAAATTCTTATTATTTAAATTTATAAATCATTCTATCGTTAAGATGACAATTCAACAATAAAATTATTCTGTCATACTCTATTTTTTTTTTTTATTATTCATACCTTAAATAAAATAAGCATATACAATAATCATCTATTAATATAAGACACAATATTATTATTGTTCAAATTTTTTTTGTTTTATATAAGAATAAAAAAATTATGAACGGTGCAGGAAAAATTGTAACATTTAAAAAAAAAAAAAAAAAAAAAAAGGTTGAATATTACATGTATTGTACAGGTAATGTTAAAAATGTCTTCTTTTTAATACTTATGTAACTGTATAAATTTTTTTTATTATATATGGTGTTTTTAGTAGATATTATTAAATATAAAAAAGAAATCAGTACAATGTATATAAAAATACATACATATATATGTATATATATATATGTATTTTTTATATTGAATGATTATATATAAATCTATACACTTTGGATCTTATCTTAATCTCATAAAACCGCACACACATAAAATTTGCATTAACATGCACAGTATGATCATATAATAATAACGTTAAAAAGGTTTTTATTTATTAATCTTTATATGAAAAATAACAATTTGGAAATGAGGATAATATGATGTATTATACATATATTTGAAATGGTAAAATTATATAAATATGTTCTGCACACAAATAAGTGTTTGAAGTAAGTTCACAAAATGATAAATTACTTCAAGGCATAAAAACACTATCAACATTATATAAGAAGGTTGTATAGCTCTTTTTATGTATATAAGTAGATGATCATTTAACATATAGACAAAATAAAATACATTTAATATATAAGAGAACTTATACATATATATATATATATATATATATTTATTTATTTATTTATATATATATATATATTATTGAGGGCTTTAATTTTATATATTTTTGATATGGTCATGATTTGTGGAAAAATATATAGATATTCTTGAATTACACATTCATTTTATTATTTTTATTTATTTATTTATTTATTTGTTTTATTTTTTTTTTTTTTGTCTGATTTTATTGTTTTCTTTCTTCTTTTCTTTTTGACTTTTTATTTTTTGTTATTTTAATTGTAATGTTACTATATTTTAAAATTAAACAAAAAAAATTATATTATAACAATATACTTTACACATAAGGAAAATATTTTATATTTATAATATATGTTTGTTTGTGTCTTTTAAATTTTGTTCAAATAAAAAAATATATTTATTATATATTTTTAAGTAAGATTTAATATAATATAGAGATATTTCCTGTAGGGAATTTATAACATGGGAAACATAACAAGCGAACAAAAAAAAAAGCCGCTCATGTTACATGAGTTAAGTACAAAAATAGGGGACTACCGAACTATATATGAGGTATAGACATAGGATATTAAATAAATATAAACAAAAAAAAAAAAAAAAATTAAGAAATAAATGTATTAATTTAAATATAAACAGGGGTAAACACATAAATATATATATATATATATATATATATATTATGTTTTCCTTACTTAGGGAGATCCTGAAATGTTGGAAGACCCGGATTTTCCTCATAAAATGATGACTGAAGCATTAAATAATAACAACACAAGTAAATATATCATCTAAAAAGAAAAATTTGAAAAAAAAAAGTATATAATGATAAAAGAATATTTATTCCTCTATTTGCATAAAATTATATAAGATAATATTATATATGAAAATATTATGTATATAAATATATATATATATATATATATATATATATATATTTTTTTTTCTAGTTGATGGGACATCTGTGCATGGAACTTTTGTTTATTATCCTAACAAAAGAAAAGCTAAAATGTGGATAGGGAATTATAAAATATTAAATCCTGAAGATATATTATGTGCTAACGTTGCAGAAAAAATTGGGATAACAGAAATGGAATGGAAAAAATATATAAAAAGGAAAAAGAAAAATGAGGTATATATATGATATATTGATTAATAAATAAAATATATAATAATGTTTATTTTTTTTTTTTATAACATATTAAAGAAATATATATAATATAATTATTTTGATTATGAAATAATTATATATATATATATATATATATATATATATTTATATTTTCAGAATGATGAAGTAATGAAAAAAAATGGAAATATAGGATATAATGAAAATCCCTTTGAAGAACCATCAGTATCACTAAATGACATAATAGAAAAAGATAATAATAATTATAACATGGATACTAATAATAATATAACAAATAATCTTAATAGATATATGAAAACATTTAAGCAAAATAAAAACCATCCATATAATATATCTAATAAGAATAATTCAAATATATATGCGTCTACTCACGAATCAAATACTAAAGATGATATTCTTGTTAATCAATTACAAAATAATATATTAAGCAACGAAAAAGATAAAGAAGAAAAAAAGAAAAAATCTGAATCAAGAGATAGCTATATTGATAAATTAAATGATGAAATTACAAATATCAGAGAAGACCAAGAAAAAATAATTAAACAAGAGTGTAAAAATATTTATAAATATACAAAGTCCAATTATCCTCAAATGATTATTCCTCAAAAAGATGGATCCTTCTTAATAGAAAATGTAGACCCAATAAAATACAATAACAAAAAAAAATTGATCATCCAAGAATTATTAAATGAACATGAAAATAGATTTCAATCACAAGTATCTAACTTAAAGAAAAAAATAAATAAAAAAGGATATACCAACTTGTCATCTATGAGTACAAAAGACAGTTTAGGGTTACCTCATTTAAAAAATAAAGACACAAATATATCAAAAAGAAATATATATTTAAATAGAACCCTAGTAAAATAAGAAATATGTGTGTATGAATTGTCATAAATGTGGAGATCATATTTGGAATTATGATTTATATAAATATTGTTCTATTCTTTCTAAATACAACAAGAAAAAAATATATATACATATATATATATATATATATATATATATATATATATATATATTTTTCTTTTAATTTCCATATTGTGTTAATTATATTTCTATTTTCTTAATTTATCCATTAAATTATATTTAAAAAAAGAAAAAAAAGGAAGATAAAGTAGTTGTTTTCTTTTTCTTTTTGTTTATTTTTATTTAATTTTAATTTGTTTTCATTTTATTTTTTCGTAACTATTATTATACATGAGTTAATTATATATCAACATTTTTCAAATACATTGTTATTACATATATAGATAGTTATAATATAAAAATTATAAAAGAATATATAACTTATAAGAAAGCAAAATTTTGTATAAATTATTTTCTTTTTACCGAATTATGAACAACAAAATCAAATATGTGTTTATATTTTTACAAGAAATTAATTGAAATATATATATTTTTATTTATTTATTTTATTTTATTTTTCTACAAAATAGATGGTAGCATGAAATTTTAATCATATAATAGATATTGTACGACTTCAAATTCTTTTTGTTTTTTTTTGTATATGTTGATTGAATTATAAAATAAATATTACAAAGTTGATAATATAACACATTAATAAGTATATAAAAATGAAAAGTAATATATGTATATAGGTTTACACGTTTTTGGTTATATGCATATATGTTCAAAAAAGATTTTCCTTTTTTGGAATTTATAAGGTAAAAAAATTGTTTGAATTATTCAATATAAATTATATAAGATATTTTACACAGATAAATGAATGAATAAACAAATATATATATATATATATATATATTTATATATATATTTATATATTTATGTTTATGTTTATGTTTATGTTTATGTTTATGTTTAATGTTGATTATATTATCCCCAGTTAGAAGAACCAAAGGGAACATTCTTATAATTCTTAGGATAATAATAATAAGTATTACATGGAGGAAGTATAGATACCGAATTAGTTAAATATTCATCTATTTTAGAAGCTACATCTCTTCCTTCGGCAATTGCTTGTACTACTGTACTAGGTCCTATTCTACAATCTCCACATGCAAATATATTTTTATGATTAGTTTGATAAATTCTATTGTTTGTTTTTATGCAATTATAATTATTAAGTTCAATTTTTATATTATCATTTTCCCATATGGAATCATCTGTTTTTGAAAATCCCAATGCTAAAATGACTACATCAGCTTTATAAATTCTTTCAGTAAATGGTATATCAAAATATTCATTATGATCCTTTATTATTTGGTAATTCTGAATAATATCATTTTCTGCAGGAGATGAAGAAGAATAAGAACTTGCTGTTGTTGTTTCTTGAGTTGGGCCTTTTGAAATACTTTTAATACTTTTTAATTTATTTGTTTTAGATAGATGTTTCTTTAAATCTATTTTGGATGAATTATTACGATGATTATCCATATAATTATTATATAACATTTTATTATTTTGTTTCATTTCACTTTTTAAGTTTTTTTTTAATTTTACTCTTATAGCTCTAATTCCAGAAACTCTTTTAGGGTCTTTATTAGATGGAATGAATTCCAAACTCCTCACACAAAATTCTCTTGGATCTCTACCTTGTATAATGATAGCTTCCTCATGTGAATATTCAACTTTGAAAATATTTTTTAATCCTGGCCACCAATATTCTGATGTATTCATAGGAAGAATTTCTTGTCGTGTAAATTGTAACACACTAGACGCACCCATACGAATAGCTAAACTGATGCAATCTACTGCTGTTTTTCCTCCACCTAATATGATAACATGTTTTTCAGATACATCTATATAATTATCATCTGTCATATCTGATTTTGTTAATGATATTTGACATGATGTTAAGAAATCCATAGCAAAATAAATATTATTTAAATTAGCACCTGGAATATCTAACTTTCTAGGAATTTTATAACCAGTAGCTAAAAGTATAGCATCATATTCTTTTACTAAATCAGATAATGTTATATCTACACCTACATTTACATTATTTTTCATTAAAATTCCTTCTTTTTTCATTAATATTAATCTTCTCTCTAGAATTTTTTTATCTAAACGTACATTTGGTATTCCATTCATTAATAATCCTCCAAAATATTCATCCTTTTCAAAAACAGTTACTTCATGCCCAGCTTTGTTTAATTGTTGTGCTGCAGTTAATCCCGCTGGTCCTGAACCCACAATTGCCACTTTTTTTCCAGTACGACTAATTGGTATCATTGGTTGTATCCATTTTTTTATGAATCCATATTCAATAATAGATAATTCAATAAATTTTATTGATACAGCCTTCTCATTTATACTTAAAACACATGCATCTTCACAAGGTGCTGGACAAACACGACCGGTAATTTCTGGGAAATTATTGGTATCTAATAAACGTTCTAGTGCTTTCTTCCATTCATTTTCATATACTAAATTGTTCCAATCAAAAATTCTATTACCTAAGGGACAGCCACCACCACTCGAATTAGGATAATGACAAGTTGGGGTACCACAATCAACACATCTAGAAGCTTGTGTTTTTAATAATTGATTATGTAGTTTACTTTTAACGTTTATGGGTACAATAATTTCGGAATAATCTAATACTCTACTACTAATATCTTTAAGTGGATGAGATAATCTTTCATATTCTTTAAATCCTGTAACTTTATTTGGATTAGCAACTAAAAAAGGTTTCGTAGAACTGATGCTTGAAGCATTTCCATAATCTGATGAAACCCTAGTCATATCACTAATTTCGGTGTCTACACTATATTTCTTTATTTTACCATCACCACTTGTTTTAGCATATTGCGATTGTGAATAATTTGATGATTTGTTAGCATACGTAGTATTGGTAACTTCAGAAATGACGGTGTTGTTTGTATCATCACCATTAATATTATTATTATCATCTTTATTTATATTATTCATATTGTTTATATTGTTCATATTGTTTATATTGTTCATATTGTTCATATTGTTCATATTGTTCATATTGCTTACATTGTTTACATTGTTTACATTGTTTACATTGTTTACATTGTTCATATTGTTCATATTGCTTACATTGTTCATATCATTTGTATTACTTATACTTTTCGTATTATTTGCAATACGTATGTCATTTTCATCATCCTTTTGAATATTTACCATATCAGCCGTTTTTCTTCTTGCACCCAATGTATACCCAGAAAAATCATAGGAATTAGGCACTTCTGCATTTTGCTTATTTTCATTTTGCTTGTTCATTAAGTGTACCCCATTAATTTTATTATAGGCTGTCATAGAATTGGAAATATTAGAAACATCATAATTATCCGATGGATATAAATATTTTTTTAAGGTGTATATATTTGGACTTAGTTGTTTTTGATCCATATGAATATAATCATCTGTTTCTCTAATAATCAATTTTTCAATAAATTTATTTGAATTTAATGATTTCAAATGTAAATCTAATAAATATTGTTCATTAAGAATATATTTTTTTATCATTTCTTTTGATTTATCATCTAATTTTTCAGGAAAGGTATTTTTAAAATCTGAAAATGCATTACATTTGAAAGGGATTTCAGAGAATCGTCTCCATTTTCTATTATTACTTCTGCACAATTCTAGATTATGTATAAAACTTTCAAAATCGAAAAATTTTTTTTTCTTAATATTTTGTTCTTCATTATTTAAACTATTAAAATCATTGGACGAATTTTTTATACTTAATAAATTTCGACTACGTTGTTCTTGTAATATATCATAAATAATTAATCCATCTACACTTCTTAATGCTAAAGATTTGGATAATCCTGATATATCATCAGTAATAGTTGTAAAGAATTGCATAGCTTTTTTATACATATGTTCTGGTTGATCTACACTTTTTAATAAGGAAGCCCAATCATCTAAAATAGCAGCTGCTTCTTCATTACCTGTTTTAACAAATTCAATACAAGCTTCGGTTAAAACTCTTTTAATATCTCTAGGTATAATTTTAGTAAAACGTTGTAAATTTTCATCAAAATTTTGTAATAACATTTTGGCTGTATATGAATTAGTTCTTTCATAATGTTCATGTAATAATTTTTCTAAAGTCATTTTTTCATCCATAGTTTTACAAACTTTCAAATCAACCATTTGATGATTTACATTTTTCTCATTTATATCTAATACATATGCTATACCTCCACTCATACCAGCAGCAAAATTACAACCAATTTCACCTAACACTACTACTATACCTTTTGTCATATATTCACAACCATGACTACCAACACCTTCTACAACAGCAATTGCTCCTGAATTTCGAACAGCAAATCTTTCACCTGCTCTTCCAGCAAAAAATGCTCTTCCTTTTGTAGCTCCATATAAAACAGAATTTCCAGCTATAACATTTTTTTGACATTCGTTTATAAATAAAGCGTTCTTTGGAAAATGTACTGATATGATACCACCTGATAAACCTTTACCTACAAAATCATTTGCATCTCCTTCTAATTCAAAATTTACTCCACTCGTTAAAAATACACCAAATGATAATCCACCTGTACCTCGAAATTTCACATTTATCGTATCAATTGGTAATCCTTCTTCTCCATATTTTTGTATTATATGATAACTTAACATAGCTCCAACCGCTCTATCTGTATTTTTAATAGGCATTTTAATATTCACAGGTGTACAATTTAATAAGGCAATCTTTGATCTCCTGATTAATTCTCTATCAATAACATCAGATAATTTATGATTTTGAGTTTCACAACAAAATATAGGAATTGGTTTTACTTTTTTCTTTTTTAAATGAATTTTTTTCTTTATTTTCTTAGTATTCTTTTTATTAATATTATTATTATTATGGTTCTTCTTATTTATATTATAAGAACCCTTTTCTTTATATTGATATTTATATATTATGTTCCTATTCATACTTTTTTTTTTGTTTCTCTTCTCTCTACTGTTTTGTCCTTTCTTGTCATTATTATTTGGATATTCATCCTTAACATTGTTATTATCATCATAATCATGGTCAGTATGATTATCTTTTCGGCAATTTACATTATCTGCATTATGTACATCATCTACATCATCTATATCATCTACATCATCTAAATCATCTAAATCATCTACATCATCTAAATCATCTACATCATCTAAATCATCTACATCATCTACATCATCTAAATCATCTATATCATCATCATTATCATCACTATCATCATTACCATCACTATCATCACTATCATCACTATCATCACTACCATCATTATAATATTCGTCATCTTCTTCATCTATATCATCAATTTGATCCATATCTTCATTTTCATCATTATCAATATTTTCCTCTACATCACTCTTATCCGTTTCTTCTTCCTCATTATTGTCGTTCTGATCACTTTCATTTTCCGCATCTGCTTCATCACATTCTACATTTATGAAATATTCATTTTGTCCATTAACCCTTTCTATAGTATCCGCTTGTTTGGAATTAATTTTATACTTTTTAATAGTATTAAAACTTTCATTTATTAGGACCTGTTTTCTATTCTTCATTTTTTTTTTAATCGAATGTAGACCAGCTTTGGTATTTTTTTTTTTATGCTTTGAAGCAGAGTACAAAGAATTTGTATTATATTTCTTTTTTTTATTTGATATATTTTTATATCTTTTATTCTGATCATCTTTCATTTCATCCTCTGCATAATATTTCCATCCAGGAAATAACAGTTTCGAAAAATCCAAGAGTTTCCTTTTCTCATCATATTTCAAATGATCTTTTTTTTTTAACAAATCAGATCTACCTATAATTTGAGAAAATTTTCGGAATCCCATACTAGCCAAGTATTCTCGAACTTCTTCAGCTAACATAAAAAAGAAATTAACAATATATTCAGGTTTTCCAGCAAATTTTTTCCTTAATTCAGGATCTTGTGTACATATACCAACAGGACAAATATTCAAATGACATTTCCTCATCATAATACAACCTAATGATATTAATGGTTGAGTAGAAAAACTAAATGATTCAGCACCTAATAATGCTCCTAAAATCACATCTCTTCCAGTTTTTAGTTGCCCATCAATTTGTAAAATAACTCTTTTTCGTAGTTTCGATTTACATAACGTTTGATGAGCTTCTGCTAAACCAATTTCCCATGGTAAACCTGCATGCTTAATTGAAGTCCATTTAGAAGCACCTGTACCACCCGATGTTCCACTTATTAAAATTTGTTCGCAATTTCCTTTAACCACCCCTGATGTTATAACACCAATACCTAACTTTGATACAAGTTTCACTGATATTTTTGCTTCTTTATTTATATTTTTCAAATCATATACCAATTGACCTACGTCTTCAATAGAATACATATCATGATGTGGTGGAGGAGATATTAAACCAACTCCTGGAGTACTTCTACGAATAGAAGCTATTTTAGAACTTACTTTATAACCTGGTAATTCTCCACCTTCTCCTGGTTTGGATCCTTGTGCTACTTTTATTTGCAATTCTTGTGCATTTACTAAACTATATGCAGTAACACCAAATCGGGCTGAAGCAATTTGTTTTACGGCAGAATTTGTATTTATTTCGTTATTGGCTGTTTTTATTCTTTCTTCTGCTTCTCCTCCTTCTCCGGTATTTGATTTTAAACCCATACTATTCATGGCAGTAGCTACAGTAGTATGTGCTTCTTCTGACAAAGATCCAAAGGACATAGCCCCGGTACAGAATCTTAATAATATTTTATTTACTGGTTCTACTAAATGAATATTAATTGGTTCATGTTTCTTTTTTATTTTATTATATGATGGACATTTTTTATAATTAATTTCCAACTGTCCTCTAATTTCACAATGATTAATCAATTCATTTTGTAATTCAGAATATTTTTTATAAGTATCTTTATTACCACTTCTTGTAGCTTTTTGTAATAAACTAATAGTTTCAGGATGATTCATATGTATTTGAGATTTCCCTATATTTCTAAAATGATATTCACCATAATCATCTAATTCTTCATTTGCATCTTTTAAATTTAGTGTTAAGATTCTCTTTGGATATGCAAGATAAAATATATTTAATATTTCTTTTTCAACAAATTCAAAAGTCACTCCACCAATTATTGAATCACATACATTTATAAAACATTTTTTTAATATTTCATCTGATATTCCCAAGGGTTGCATTAAACCACAACCTTTATAACTTGGTAATGTAGATATTCCATTTTTAGACATTATTTTTAATATACCATAATTAGCTGCATGTCTATAATTACTTATCATCTGGTTATTACTTAGCCTTGCTTCATTATCAGCAAATTTGATGAACTGTAAACTCTCATATAAAATATATGGATAAATACAATCAGCACCAAAAGATAAAAGAACAGCCAAATGATGAATCTCAAAACAGTCTCCAGCTTTAACAATCAATGAACATTTTGTTCTTAAATTTTTACTTAATAAATATTTATGTAATGCACCTACAATTAATATAGAAAATATGGGCACTCTCTTTTCATTAACATTATTATGTGATAAAATGATTAATTGACATCCTTTTTTAATAGCATTTTCAGCTTTAGAATTAACGCTATCAATAAATTTAATTAAATATTTAGATGATATATGCTTTTTCTTAGTATGTTCCTCTTTTGCTTGTTTTGTTTTACACACATCCAATTTTGAAGGATCTTCCGAATTCTTATTACTAACAATATTGTTGTGAATGTTTTGACTAGGGTCACCATCTTTATTAGGTGAAAAATTACTATTTACATTAATCATCATGGATTGTAGTTTATCCAAATCTATCGTCATATCAATTATAATATGTGGAAAATCAGGTAATTGAAGTAACATATTATATAAAGCTTCATTTAATATAGGTCCATTTATAAATATACGATGACAATTAACATGACTATATTGTAACAAATCTCCTTCTTTTCCTAGATTACTCATTAGAGACATAATATTCTCTTCTCTAATAGGATCTATAGCTGGATTGGTGACTTGTGCAAATGTTTGCTGAAAATAATATAATAAATTACGATGCAAATAACTTAAAAATGGAAAGGCTGTATCATTCCCCATTGAACCTAATCCATCAGCTGCATGTTTAACCATTGGTGATATGATCATATTAAAAGCATCATATGTATATCCAAATGCTTTTAATTTTTTAATTAATGATTCGTCATAATAATCTATATCATTTAAACATGTTTTATTATTATTAATACTAAGAGCATTACTATTACTTTTAATCATATTATTATTATTATTGTTGTTGCTGTTGTTTATATTTGTATTATTGTTATGATAATAATTGTCTTTATTCAATATAGCACCATACTTATATGCATTCATACGAATATTCTCCATATTTGTTACTGGCCTAATTATGTTATCCATATGTATAGAATAATGATCTATCCATTTTTTATATGGTCTTTCTCTTAAAAACTTACTCAATACTTCTTCATGTCTTAAAAATTTTTTTTCCTTAAAATCTACTAAAACAACTTTACCAGGATAAACCGAACCCTTATGAACAATTTTGTCATATGATAAATCTACTACTCCGGTTTCGCTAGATAAAACAAACAATCCATAATTAGTAATACTATATCTTGCTGGCCTTAACCCATTTCTATCTAATGATGCACCTACTTTATATCCATCTGTAAATATAATTAAAGCCGGTCCATCCCATGGTTCCATAATACAGGTATGATATTCATAAAAAGCTTTTTCTAATGGACTTATATTTGGATCTTTTTGATATGCTCTAGGCATTAACATCATGACTGCATGTTCAATTTCCCTACCTGTCATAGTAAGAAAATCGATTGCATTATCAAATATAGAAGAATCAGATGGATAACTAATAGCGCCTTTGGTTTTTTGTGATTCTCCATGTTTAATTTGATTTTTCATAGACTTTCTAAAAGCTTTATTATTTTTTTCTTTCAA
>NC_037283.1:1435000-1472500 GCF_000002765.6 Plasmodium falciparum 3D7
ATTTTATATTATAATAATATTATATATATAAGATATATTATTATTGCCTATTTAATGAAATATATATATTATATATATATATATATATATATATATTATATTATAAAGAAAGAAAAAAAAAAAAAACCAATACATAATAATATTATAATAAATAAATATATATATATTATATATATATATATATATATATATATATATATATATATATGTACAGATATATAAAAAAAAAAAAAAGTTATCCTTTTTTGATAATATCAATAATATATATTTTTTGTTTTTAAGTAGAGCCACTTATATATTATTTTATAAGAAATATTAACTTAATTTTTTTTTTTTTTTTTTTAATTTTTTTAATTTATTTAATTTTTTTTCCATATAAAAAAAGAAAAAAAAACATTTATTCTTTTTGATAATTATATATGTTTATTAATCTTTTTTATTATATGTTTACCATAAAAATATAATACCACATATATATATATATATATATATATATATATTTATTTATTTATTTATTATATATATGTATATATAAGAACAAATGTATTATTTATTTATATATTTTTTTTGTTCACCTTTTTTCTTTTGCTGAAACATTTGGAAAAAGGCTATGAGAAAGAAAAAAAGAAAAAACAGAAAAACAGAAAAAGAGAAGATTATGATATATTTTGTAAAACTTAAAAATATATTAATTATAAATATATAATTGGTTAAGATTATATATATTATATATTTGATATATAAACATTACATATATATATATATATATAATTATATGTATATTTCCTTTTTTCATATAATAATAATAATACATTGAAACGATATTTTTGTAATATATGAACAATTTTAATTAGTAAAGTAATAAACTAAATTATAAGACCGAAATATATGAAAACATAAGTTAACTAAAAAGCAAATAAATATATAAATTTATATACATAAAAATGTACTTTTTATAAAATATATATATATATATATATTTTTTTTTTTTTCTCTTTCTTTTTTTTTGTTGTCGTTGTTCTTTTTTATTAAATAATATAATGATACTTTATGCATATAGTTGTATTCCATTTATTCCCTGTTTTTGATATATACATATAATATATATATATATATATATATATATATATATTTATATTTATATACCAATAAGATTTTTTAAATAGTATTTACTGTGTAAGCAGTTGTGTTATTATAATATATATATATATATATAAGTACATTATTTTTTTTTTATTATTTATTATTTTTTTTTTTTTTTTTTTGTGTGTGTGTAAAGATGAGCGAATTGAAAGAGTTCGATGAATTTAATTTTAAAAATTATGATAATTCTAATAATAATAACGAAAAAGAAAATGATGAAGGACCTTCGAATATTTTTTATGAAGAAAATAATGAAGTAGGAACATCACTGGATAAAATAAATTATATGAATCCTATAGAAAATGTAGATTATAATAATATGAACATGTCATCAAATAATTTCTATAACGAATTAGATAAAAGAGAAAGTTCAAGTTCCTTATTATACAACAATAATAATAATAATAATATGAATAATATAAATAATAACATTCATAAGAAATATAATGGTAGCGATATTAAAAATAATGATTCTTTTTATAAAAGTAATTTATCATCACCAATAAAAGAAAATAGAATGTCTTTTGAAAATTCTTATGAAACCTTTTTTGAAAAAGAATCAGATATTTCAGATACCGAAGTTTCTGATGTGTGGGAAAAAGAAAGATTACAAAGAATAAAAGAAAGAAAAGAATATGAAGAAAAAGAAAAAAAAGAAATTAAAAAAAAAGCTGCTCAAGATCTTAAAAAATGGTATGAAGAAATAGCTATCGTTATTGAAGAAAAAAAAAAATTATCTAACCAAAAATTATCAGAAGATAAAAAAAAAGAACAAAATATGGATAATAAAACATGGTTAAAAGTATCTCAATATCTAGATATGGAAAAAGGAGAATACTTTAAGGAAAATAGTCGAATGAAGCAGGTCCTCCTTAAACTAATACAAAAGGAAAGTTCATAGGGAAAAAAAAAAAAAAAAAAAAAAAAAATATAAATATAAATATAAATATATAAATATACTGTTTATATATTCATTATATTATTTTGATTCTTAAAAATTTAGGGGCGAAAATAAAATAAAAAATTTAATAAAATAAACATCATATATATATATATATATATATATATATATATATATATATTTATTTATTTATTTATTTTTTTTTTTTTTTCATTTATATGCTTTATTTTTTCAATTCTTTTTTTTTTTTTTTTTTTCTTTTTTAAAAATCTTTACATTTTATTAACAGTTTAACAAATTTGTATAACAAAAAAAAAAAAAAAAAAAAAAAAAAAAAAAAAAATTATAAAACGAATAAACTTATTTTTTACGTGTTTCTTTTTTTTTTTTTTTTTTTTTTTTTTTTATGTCAAGATTGTTTTCACCAGTTGAATATGTTAATAAACTTATTATATGTGAAAAGCTTTCATTTATCGATGATTTTTTTTCTCAGGGATGCTTTTGGAGATTTTGAATTCATTATTTCAATCTTTTTGTCATTTTCTACTTCATCTATATTTTTACATTTATTATGAGTTGTATATACCTTCGTTTGTGTATAAATATTATTAACCCCTTTTTTCGTTGGACTATTATCTGATAATGTTCTAATAATTTTTTTTTCATTTTTATTTGTTTCATATCCCTTATGTACATTTAATGATTTTGAAGAATTAACTGAAGAGCTTACCTGTCTTGAATGTTTTATTAAATTGGTAGATAATTTTGTTGGTACATCGTTAACATTTAATTTATTTATTTCTTTTGTATTTTTGTCACTACATTTCACTGCTGGGATATTTTTAATAACATTTTTTTCAATAAAGGATATGACTTCCTTAAAATTATTTTTGTGAAATTCTTGAACATATTTTACACTACTACTATTATTATTATTATTATTATTATTATTGTCTATATCTATATCTATATTAGATGAATTATCCTCGTGTGGTTTATTTATATGTAACTTATTTACCTTTACAACATCAAACATTTCATTTTTATTATTTTCTGGAAGATCCATATTTCCATTTGATTGCTTTTTCCTATTTGTATATACATGTTCTGAATCGTTCATGTTATTTGAAGAATTATTTTTTTCATACATATTTACAATATCAATATTATTTAATTCATTAATGTCTTTACTTAAATTATCTTCATTTAATATATCGATTTGATTATATTTTATTTCATCATAATTAGTAATATCATTTATTATTTTAGTTATATTATCATAACTGTTTTGTATGGTTTCATTTTCTGTATTTACATGTTTTTTTGAGGTAACATGAAATTCATTTCCGTTATTATATATATTCTTATTATGATGTTCATTTTGTAAGTTATTTATCTCTTTCTTAATATCCATGTTTGTATTCTCTTCATATGTATTCATTATATCATCATTAATTTTTTTATTTTTCTCTGTTGTTGTATTCTGTTTACTAGTAGTTTCTATAAAATTTTTTTGGAATAAGGAATTATAACTATCAATTTTTTTTCTTAAGTCTATATTTTTTTTTGCATAGTCTGATAATATAGAATTATTTCTAGTGCTATTACTACTTACTGTTCTTTTCCTACCAGTGTGTAAAACATGAATATTTTTGTTTTTATATTCTTTTTGTGAATCTGTTTTTTCATAATTTCTTAAGAGACTAGTAACTCGTTTATTCCTACTAGTATATGCTTGGATATTATTAGCACTGTTATAATTATGATGATAATAATTAATATTATGATTATTATTATGATTATTATTATGATAATTATTATGATTATTATTATGATTATTATTTTTGTTATTGTTGTGGTTACTTGTGTATTTTTTTGTCGAGTCGGAGTTATGAAAAAATTGAAAAGAATTATTTTTACATGTCATTTTAAAATGACTTAATGATTTTCTAATAAGTTTAATATTATCCCTTACTGCATGTATATTTTCATAATGCATTTTTCCAAAAGATTTATTTAATAAATTATTTCTAGAACTATTTTTAAATTCATTAAATATTTGTGGATATTGAGATAATACATGTTCTAATAATTTCTCTGCAGTAATTAAACTTTCATCGAATGTAATAATTTTATTACATTGGTTTTTACACAAATCTTTAAAATATTGTAATTCCTTAATGATTAAATTTTTGTCTTCTATAATTTTTTGTATTATTTCATTATGTTCTTTTTCTAAAGATGTGATAGAATTATTATATTTTTTAGTATATTCTTTTTCTTTTTGTATCATTTCATTTAAAATAATTTGTACTTGTTCAAAAGATTCTTCGAATTCTTTTTTTAGGGAATCGAAATTTTTTTGAGTATTTTTATATTTCTCTTCTACATTTTTTAATTCTTTTAATTTGTCTTTAATTCTCATATTTTCTTTATCTTTTTCATTTATAAGTATTGTAAATTTATCTATTTCATCTTTTATATCATTAATCATATTATTTTTTTCATATGTAACTTTTTGTAGTTTTTCTTCGAGCTCTTCTACTTTTTGACTATACATTTTTTCTTCACCTTCTAATATACCAGTCAAATTAAAATATTTAGCTTTGGTTTCTCCTAATTCTTTTTTTAACATATCATTTTCTTTTTTCATTATATCATTTTCATTTAATAGTTGTTCTTTATTTTTTTTCAGAGCATGGTTATCTTTTTGTAGTTGTTCTATTTCTTCTTTTAATGTAATAACATCATTATGTAGATGTTCATATTTTTTCGTAACATTATCTACTTGTTGTTCATAATAAAAATTCTTATTAATAATATCTTCTTTTTCTTCTTGATTTTTTTTTAATTGTTCTGATAATATATGATTTAAATTAACATTATTTTCTAACTCATATTTTTTTTCTTCAATAATACTTAATAAATCATTTTTTTCTAATTGTAGGTGTCTCATCATATTTTCATATTTTTTATTAAAATGTAATTTATCCTTTGCTGAATAATATTTTAATAAAAATATTTTTTTACATATATTTACTAAAACATTTCTATATTTTGTTTTGATCTTATTATAATTTCTTTCTAATAATTTATTTTCAAATTTTATTTTATCATTTTTTTTTACTAAGTAAAGATTTCGGATATTTAAATAACATCTTTTATAAATACTTTTATTTTTTAATTTAATATTATTTTTTACACTTTTTATTAAAAATTTTAATAATCTGTTATATTTATCTTCATGACATCTAGAAATTCCATTCGTTGTAACATTTACATCACTTTTCTCGCATGCTGATATTGTACTAACTTTATCTTCGATCTTTTCCATCCAATCTTTAATTTCTTTTATAGCTAGAATTAAATGTTCATCATTTTTTCCGTATGATGAACATATAGAATGGTTCGTATTAAAATATTTTAAATTACTAACTTGAGAGTAGCATACGGATTTATCGTCATTTATAAAATTTGGTTCTTTCCTAGTTTTATTCTTTTCTTGTGTAATTTCATTGATTCTATCATATCCACATTCTTCTCTTTTATTATCACAACATATATTATTATTATTATTTATATTATTTATATTGTTCCTATTTTCATTACACATTTGACTGTTTGTATTCTCTTCAATATTATTTTTCTCCACCTTTCGATGATCATTTTTTTTTTGTATAATTTGTTTTACCGTAGAAAATATATTGTGAGCCACATTAAAATTGGTAGTTAACTTACTTTTTTCATGCATTTTTTTGCTCCTTCCTGATATGATAGAATCTTTATCACGTATATGTATCATAGAAGCACTATCATCTGGTAAGACATCATCTTTTATGTCTAATTCTTCCAAATATTTTTCTTCTTGTTCGTAAATATGGTAATCAGATTTATCCCTTGACATAATATTCGTATTTTCCTTCTTAAACGTATTATTACAATTATTACAATTATTACAATTATTACAATTATTATTATGTGCTTCTTTATTTTTGTTGTTTTCTTTAGTTAATATGTCCCTCTCAAGAAAAATATTTTTCTTTAATTCTGTTTTATTCATATTGTGATACATATTCTGTCCGTTATTTAAGTATATATCAGATTTCATTTTGCTAGTAAAAGATTCATTATCTATACATATATTTTCATACGTAGAATCATACTTATTAAGATTTATAAATTTATTATTATTATTATTATTATTTTTATTTTTTTTTTCATTTCTCATCATATGTTGTAACACCTTATCATTTTTTATTAAATGGATATTATTTTGGTTCCCTGTGTTATTCATATGTGCATATTGTTCCCATTTACTTTTTATTTTATCTAATGATATATATTCATTCTGATCTCCCGAATTATTAGTTTTAAAATAATGTACTTGACTTTTTGAAGAATTTAAAATGTGTCTCTTACCAATAGTACTACTACAACTATTATTGCTATTATTTTTATTATTGTTACTATTATTATTATTATTGTTACTATTATTTTTATTATTGTTGTTATTATTATTGTTTTTATATTTATTATTTTCATATAGAGTATGCTTTTGTACACAAGATGACAAATTGGATCGCGGTATTCCATAAATCTTAGTATTATAATTAAGATAATTATAAGGAAAATTACAATTATTATTATTGTTATTATTTAAATAATTATTATTTTTTAAAAAAAAATGTAAACTAAATTTATTTATATTTTGACCACTCAATTTTGTACTATTATTAAATAAACCAATAGCTTCATTTATATTAATGTTACACAAAATGCTATTTGTTTTTAGACCTAATCTATATTTAACAGAATCATTTTCTAAATCCAGTTTACATAAAGGTAAATAAAAAACACTCAATGGTTTGGGCAAATGTTGCAATTCATTTTTATTATTATTTATAAGAAGACTTGATGTAGAACAAGCAAAAAGAGAATCATAAAATATAATAGTTAATACTCTATTTTCAAAATTTTCATCATTAGTATCGATAATATATTTTTCTATTTCTAGAGGTGATTCACTATAAGTATAAAAATTTATACTTTTGTCATAAACAAATATAAAAGGTGTACCATTAAATTTTTCTCCTTTCCAACATGCAGGAGCATGTATTAATACTTTATAGTGTTTCATATTGCTACATTTATCTGACATATTTATACTAACATGTGATGTCCTCTTATTAACAATATTACAATTATAATTATTATTATTGCCAAAACTATTAGTATTATCTTGTTTATCATCATTTCTATATTCATTTTCGTTCTTATTTATAATTATGCTTTTCATTTTATTTATATTCCTAATATTATTTTTATTATCATCTTCCTTATGTATATCACATTCGTTATTATTAATAGACATACATTTTATTTTATTCTTTTCCTCTGTTGATATATCTTTAATAATTGTACCATTTCCTATAATTTGACATTCCTTCATTTTTTTTCCTTCATCATTATTTATAATATTATATTCTGATTCTTCCTCTATTATATTATCCATCTCATTTTTATTCTCCAAATGTGTACATTTATTATATGTAGAATTAAGCATCGTTTTTTTTTCTTCTTCTTTTTCGTTCTTCATATTTGATACACCTAAGCTTTTTCCCTCATTATTTATCTCAACATGTATTCTATCATCTTTTCCATTATTTTTATCATTTTTGTCATTTCCATCATTTTTATCATTTTTGTCATTTCCATCATTTTTATCATTTTCATCATTTTTATATTTTTCATTCTCTACAATATCGTTAGAATGGCCTTCTTTTGGTTCTTCAATCTTTCCAACAATTTCATACTCGGCAATTATGTCCTTCATATTTTACATACAAAAAAAATTTCTTATACTATATATAAATATATATGTATAAAAATATGTATAATTAATGGATATCCGCGAACTTTTTTTTTTTTTTTTTTTTCTTCTTTTTATAATTTTATGATGGTTAGCAATATATAATACCTACACATTCGATAGATAAATAAATAAATAAAATAAAAATAAAAATATGATCAAATTATTATATGTATCTTTTTTTTTTTTTTTTTTTATAAAATTATTTTCATTTATATATTCTTTTTATGCTCCTAGGCAACATGGAACAAACATGCTATATAATATTCCAAAAAAAAAAAAAAAAAATAAATAAAAATAAAATAAAATAAAATAAATGAAATGAAATTGATAAAATTAAAATAATAACAAAAATAAAATAACAAAAACTACAAATGTGGCATATACAACAAAATACTTCCTATAAAAAAAAAACATGAAAGAATTTAAAAAAGGATACATACATATATATATATATATATATATATTTATATATTTATATATTATGAAAAAAATTATATAAAATTTATCATTAATGCGAGGTAAATATATATAAAATATTTTTTTTCTTTTACAACAAAATAAATCTTATATGTATAAAAACAAATATTGTTAAACAATCATATTATGTCCACATGTGTAGAGAAAACAATTATGTCTTTATATAGAATATTAAAATAATATGAATATATAAATCAAAACAAAAAAAATAATAAAACCTAATATACGTAACGCCTTTACAAAAAAATATAATAAAAATTTAAAACCATTAAAAATTACAAAAAAAAAAAAAAAAAAAAAAAATTTATATATATTATATATATATATATATATATATATATATATATATACATTTTAGTTCAAAACATATATAAATTGGAAAATGAAAATATGAAATCTCAAAAAAAATAAAGGAAAAAAAATATATAAAATAATTAGATAAATAAATAAATATAAATATAAATATCAATATCAATATATATATATATATCCTGTATTTAGTAATATGGACAATTGTATTATATATATATATATATATATATATATATGTATACTTTTTTTTTTTTTTTTTTTTTTTTTTTTTTAATATTTGACGTTATATATCATATAGAATAAAAATAATAATGCTTACAACAACAAAAAAGAAAAAAAAAAAGAAAAAAAAAGAATAGAATAGAATAAAAAACACACATTTACAACATTATTTAATACAACAACAATGCTATAATTATGCATAATAGTGTCTTCATTTATATGATGGAATGTTATCATAAAAATATATAAATATAATATATATTATATTAATGTACACCTCTTTTTATGAATTATACTTTAAAAAAAAAAAAAAAATTCAACAAATAATTTAAAATATATATATTTATATATATTTTCAATATTGATCATATTTTTGGTATTGTATTTATTTGGGGGTATTTTATATGTGTGCAATAATATATGTATGTATAATTATAAAAACAATTTATCAATATAAAATATATAAATATATATATATATATATATACATATATATATGTATGTATAATATTAATATATAATTATTTTATTGATATTTCACAATTCAGGCGTGTTCTATATTTTTATATGTTGTTTAATGGTATATTATACATATTTTTGTATATGTGAAAAAAAAAAAAAAAAAACTTTTACTTTTCTGCACATGAAAAGTACAATAATGTATTAATTTGTAACATTTTTAAAAGGATAACAATATATAGCTATGTTTTTCTATTTACTTAATTTTGAATTTTTTTTTTTTTTTTAATCTATATAATGATTATAAAGTTTCATATAATAATTTATTGTCTATAATAAAATATTTGAACAAACACTATGAAATACACAAATAAAAGGAAAATTAAAATAAATTTATATTTAATTATATACATATATATATATATATATATATATATATATATATATATAAATGAATTCATTTTTCAAACACATAAAATAAATGTCCCTATTATAAAAAAAAAATAAAATAAAATAAAATAAAGAAATTTCTTTTTATTTAAGGAAGCTTTAATTGTATATAATTTTAAAATGGGAAAAAAAAAAAAAAAAATTTTTTTTTATAATTTTTATTTCCTATTTTCCCCCAATTTAGTATATGTCTCATTATATTATATAATATAATTCATATTATTTCATTTTTATTTTATATTTTTTTTTCATGTGGGGCTCATACCATGAGAAGAAGCATAATAATTAGGATATGGTACTTGTGGGAAAAAAGGCATAGGGACTGGTTGTGAATTTACATATTTGTGTGCATTCATTAAAAGAAAATCAGGTGGGAAAGTTCCAGGAACATTCATATTTGTATTTGCGATATTTGGGTTAGCCATAAGGTTAATCGAATTATTATTAATTGCATAATTAATATTGGAATGCATATAAGAATGCATATGAGGAAAGTTCATATGATTATTCTGTACAACATGTGGATTTCTCATAGGATATATATTCATGTTTTTATTTGAGGTAAAATTTGTGTCCATATTTGTTGAGGGCAAATTAAAAAAGTATGGGTTATTTGAACTTATATGAAGAGAACTGTTATTATTATGAGGGGAGAAGTAATTACGCATATATGGATTATAATATATGGGATTTTCTATATATCCTGAATTAGTAATATTATTATTATTGTTACTACTAATATTGTTGTTACTACTAATATTGTTGTTACTACTAATAATGTTGTTACTACTAATATTGTTGTTACTACTAATAATGTTGTTATTATTAATATTATTGTTATTATTAATATTGTTGCTATTATTAATATTGTTGTTATTATTAATATTGTTGTTATTATTAACATTGTTGTTGTTATTCATATTATTATTATGATTTGTAACAGTTGTAATATTAGGGGGTATCATAGGTATATAAGGTAAATTTACTAAAGTGTTTGAAATGTTTTGTGCAGGCATGTTTTTTGAAATATTATTAGATGATTGATAATTATTTGATACATTATTTGCTCGTAATTCTCCTAATATGTTTTTATAACTTAAATTTTGATAACAATCAAATTTAAATGGACTAAGTGTACAATCCTCTGTCGTTGAACATCTAAGTATATTACCCATGAAGGTATTAAGGCCAACCGGATTAGCCTCTTCTTTTCTCTATAAAAAAAGGGTACAAACATAATATATAAATATAAATATATAAATATATATATATATATATATATATGGATATATAATTTTTTTTATGCTTTATCATATTGTACCACATTAAATTGACACAACTCGTTGGATAATTTTAAAAAATTCGGATCTTTCGTTGTCTGGTTCACTGAATTCTGGAATTTATATAACATCATATCTATATTTATGTTTTGCTAAAAATAAAATAACATAAATAAATATAAACACATATGTGCATTCACACATATATATATATATATATATATATAGTTATTATTGTTATATTGTTGTATTTTTTTATGAGTTCAAAGGTATACAAACATATACATATTTATAAATATTATATGTACAGGAAAAAATGGAGGATTTATTCGATAACAGGATTTAAAATTTTCCATATGGTTGTGTGGCTTAATTAAAAAAATAAAATAAAATATATATATATATATATATATATATATATATATGTATGTATGCACGTGTTTTATCTTTACTTTTATAAAACTTACATATATTGGTCTCATTCTTCCATTTTTACAAAAGTTCGGGTCTGCGTATGGGAACATTTGATTTTGTGACTCAGGGAATATGGGTACATTTGGATAGTACTCTAAAACAAGAATATTAAATATAAATATATACATGCATAAATATATATATATATATATATATATATATATATGTATTATCCTAACCAATATTAGGGCCTATCATATTATTTTTCGCGTTAATATAATTATTCATATTCATAATATATCCATCATATGGACGTATATTACTATTATTTAACATAATATTATAATTGTTATTATTTATATTCATATTATTATTTAGTACATTTTCTTTTGCTTGAATTTTATTTTCATCTTCAAACAAATGAAGAATAAAATAATAAATAAATAAATAAATAAATATAAACATATACATACATATATATATATATATATTCATAGATAACGTTCAAAGGAAGTTGTTCTTTTACCTGGATCATTTGCGTTGTTATGTTTTGTCTTTTCTGCATAAAAAAAAAAAAAATAATAAAACAACATAAGATATTCAATAACAAAATGGGTGATATATTAATTATACACAAAAAATGTTTACATAATATATATATGTATATACTTGTATGTGTTCAAAATATAATATATATTCATTATTGTTATAATATTTATATAACCTGCTATATGGGATATATTTTTTTGACTATCAATATATGGCTGATTCATTCCTGAATGGTCTTTAATTGTTCTTATGTTAGCATCTTTTTTATTTAAATTCATTTTACTAAGAAAGGTATACAATAATATAGTTGTGTATACATAATATATATTTATATGTATATATGAAGAGATTATTTACATTTACTATTATTTGTTATTTTGTTGTATTTTTTTTTTTTTTTTTTGTCATATTGATTATATATATATATAAAAACGCCCTACATATATTCATATAAATACTACAATATTATATATACTTATAAACAAATATTTCATATGTATAATATTTCATATATATATATATATATATATATATATATATATATATATATATATATATATGTATATGTTTGTGTTTGCAAGTATGTGTTTTTGTATATTTGTTTTTTTTATCTTTTATTTATTATTTTTTTATATTTTTTTTTTTATTTTTTTGTATGTATGTGAGATTATATATATATGCTTGTAATGTTTATGTGCTTATATGATTATATGATTTTTATGTGTGCGTTTATTAATATGCGTATTTGGAGAGTGAACATGACAAATGAATGTAATTGTAATATGATCATTATCAAAATATTTTATTTCGTTTTATTTCGATATTTTATTTATTTTATTATTTATTTATATATTTATAATTCATTTATTTTTTTATTTTATTTTTATTATTACTACGTTAATTTCTCATTGAATTCTTTCGATGCCGTGATAAATTCTTGTTTTTCTGTTGTTTTGTCTTTTTTATGTAATTCCTTATTTTTTGTCTGATTTTTAAACATTATCCATTCCGTTCGTGTTTTTTCATCAAGTTTTGGCAAGGCCGGTTCCAAATTTAACGCGTTAATACCCTATACGAAAAAAAAAAAAAAAAAAATATATATATATATATATATATATATATAATATAAAATAAAAAAAATAATAAATAATAAATAAAGTATAAAGTATAAACAAAATTATAGAACTTTATTCCTTTAGTATTATATTTATAAAATATTTAAATCTTTTAAATTTTATTACGATAAATTCCGAATTTTTGCTCACTGATTTTTTTGAAGGAATTTTATTTTTTTTATTTGCGCAAATATTTTCTTCAATGGATGAAGATACTGTAAAATTTATTTGCTTCTGCTTATTTGCAGTACCTACAAAAAAAAAAAAAAAAATATATATATATATATATATATATATATATTTATATTTATATATTTATGCTAATTTATGAATATGATTTAAATTGTTGAACATATAGAATATTCTACAAACTATACATTTTTGTTCCGTAAAAAAATTATTTCTTACTATAATTATTACTTGGATATTTTTTTTCGTTTTCCCTTTTGACTAGTTGCAATTTTTCTTTCAAATCTTTTACATTAACATGATGATATTTTCCCTGATAATTTTTATATTTATTGTCTTCTTTTTTAAATTTATTGTTTTTAAAAAATTTATCTTTATTTTGTCTAACGGCTCCAAATAAATCTTCTTCATCTATTTCATTATTATTCTTTTCTTGATCTTCTGGGTCTAAATGCATACCTCTTTTTTCTAATTCTTTAGCTATTTTATCTGCTTGTATTTTTACATGATGTGGAATTTTATTTATATCTAAATTGGTTGTATAAATTTCTTCTTTATAAGTACTTGTAACTCCATATAATTTTCTATTATGTTCAAATTGGTCCCAAGGCTCATTTAATTTATCATCCAATTTTAATTTTGTTTCATCAACAATATCATTATCACCTACCCATCTTTTTAATTCACGATTATTAGTATGCCCATTTAATTTTCCTTTTTTATTTTCAGATATATCTGCATCTATTCTAAATATATCCTTTGAATAAATAGAATTATCTGGATCTTTTAGATTCATATTAATGTTTTCACCTATAATCGTAGTATATAAGTTATCTGTAATAATCATTGATTTATTTATTGGACCATTTGTATTTTCATTTTTTGGTATCATACGAGTATGATTTAAGGATATATCTATCTCTTTCTTATCATTTTTTGCTGTTAAATTATATGCATGAAATAAACCTCTAATCTCTTTACCATCCTTCATATAAACATTCACTTCATTTCCTAGTAAGCACGTCATAACATAAGATAGACGATCTTCATTAATATTTTTATGTGCACCTGATGAATTTATATTTTCCGTTTTCTTCATTTTATTCATTTAAACAATACATAAATTTTAACCAATAAACATATAATGCATATATGTCATATATTATAAAAAAATAAAAAAATAAAAAAATGTATATACTTATATCTTAAAAATATAGGCATAGAAATAATGTAATAAATAAAAAAAAAAAAAAAAATTATATATATATATATATATATATATGCACATATGTATGTGTATACCGTGAAATATAAAATTTGTGTTTAAACGTTTATGAGAATATATACAAATACGAAACGGTAAAATCAAATATAAAAATGAAATGATAAACTATGTGTAGGTATAAATAAATATACATATATATATATATATATATATATATATATATATATATATATACAATTAAGTATATATTTTTTTTTTTTTTTTTTTTTTTTTTTTTTTTCTGTACAAATTAAATCTACATAAAATTATATGTTATAAATCATATACTATATATATAATATATGTGTATGTATAATATATATATTTATATATATGTTAATTAATGTGTAAAAAATATAATATAAATGCATTCATTTATATATTTACAAATATTCCCTATAAAATTTTAACAAAGTTATAAAGAATGCTTATATGTAATGATGGTATCATATTATATGTTCGTTCAAAATGTTATATGTATTATATTTTAATTTAATTTACTAATGCATAAGAAAATAATTGTACAATTTACATACATAAAAAACTATATACATATAATATATATATGTATACATATCTATGTATGATTTACTGTTCTCATTTTATTTAATTTTATACATGTTATTTTTATTTTTATTTTCATTTTTATTTTATTTGTTTTTTTTTTTTTTTTTCAATTATATAATATAGATCAACAAGGACCTTTAATAGAATGTAATTATAAAAAATATACAAACATATTAAAAAAAAAAAAAAAAAAACGAAAATGTAGATTATTAATATATAATAAATAAAAAAGAAAAATTATTTTTATATACATAATATGCTTAAAAATGTAAAAAATTATAAGTTACACAATATAATAATAAAAGAACTTTTTTTTTTTTTTTTTTTTCAATATGGAGAAGTTATAATGTATATATAAATTAAATGAAAAATAAAATAAAATAAAAAATATGAAATGGTTCTTTTTATTCGTATTTTATATGTTAATTTGAAAAAGATATTTCTTCAAATATTTTATTTGTACATAAAAAAGAAAGTTATATATATATATGTATATATATATATATTTATAATATACGTATTTTTTTTTTTTTTTTTTTTTTTTTTTATATTTAACTTTAATGATAGGTATACAGAATTTTAAAACATTTTCTTTATGTGTATGAATATATAGGATATTTTCTTCAATTCATAAAACAAAAAAAAATAAAATTAAAAAAAAATAAAAAAATAAAAATAAAAATAAAATAAAATAAAATAAAAGAAAGGAAAGGAAAGGAAAAATATTTAAAAAGATTATTTTGTATTTTATTTTTCAATTGATTATAGTATCTTACAAAGTAATATATATATATACATATGAGAAAAAAAAAATATATAAAAATTAAACATGTATATTATGTAACGACGTTCCTATTATATTAGGAAAACAAAAATGTACGCATATATATTATTGACATAATTAATAAAAAATATCGTGAAGTGTGTACTACTTTTTTATTTTATT
Source organism: Plasmodium falciparum 3D7 (assembly GCF_000002765.6). Lineage (NCBI taxonomy): Eukaryota > Apicomplexa > Aconoidasida > Haemosporida > Plasmodiidae > Plasmodium > Plasmodium falciparum. The sequence goes on from NC_037283.1 coordinate 1,451,161, forward strand.
TTATTCCTTAGTTGCAATTATCTTTAAAAGAAAAAAAAAAAAAAAATCGATGTGTTAATTATTAATATAATTTCTTGTATATTTTTAATAATTTTCAATATTTTATACTGAAATTTCCATAATTCGAATTTTCAATGTAATTTGCTATTTTTTATTTTTTTTTTGTGTTTTATTTTTTTTTTTTAATCCTTTTTTCTTGTATTAAAATAAAAGAACTTATTAAATTTATACACATACTTATTATATAACAAGAAGAAATAGAAATAGTATCACTAAATATTCCATATATATATGAATTTTTTTTTATTTTAAACATATTGAAATATATGTCTAGTAAGTATTGTTATCATATATTATTTTATGTTCTAATATATTTTTTTCTTAGGCTTATATGTTTATATTATATTATCACTATGAATTAAAATTTTTGAATAAATATAAAAATAAAATTAAAACAAATGAAAGTTATTAATTTCTTGATATTGGTCTTTCCTTTTGGAATATAAACAAAATTATTATATTTCCTCTATACAGAATAATATGTATTCTAAAAGAAAAAAAAAAAAATTATACAAAAATATATATATACATATTCCATATGTAGCCATAACAAAAAGATGCATCCTTGAAACAAACCTATATGTAATATATATATATATATATATATTATTTATATTTATATATTTTTTTATGTATAGAAATAAATTATTATCTATATTATATATAACTTCTGTTTCAAAAAATTTATATATATATAATAATTTTTAATTATAATATGTATGTTCAACTTTAAATATATTTTAAACATTTCTATAATGATAAATCTATTTCTTCTTAATTAAAATCCTTTTAGTTATTTCATAATCATTTCTTTTTTATAAGAATATGATTTTTTTTTTTTTTTTTATTTATCTACAAAATATGTGTATATATATATATATATAAAACATGGTAAATAAAACAAAATATAAAAAAAAAACTAAAAATTGGTGAAATAAGGATAAGAAAAGAAGTGTACATATATATATATATATATATATGTATATATTGATTTTTTTTTTTTTTTTTATTTTTATTTTTATTTTTTTTCTTTATGCTTGGCCATTATAACGGTTATTCATTTAAAATGTTCATCTTATAAAACATACTAAATGAGCCAATTACATATATATTGGTATATAAAAAAAAAATTAAAATTTTACAAATTGAAATTATTTATAGAATAGTTCCTAAATATGGAAGTAAAAAAGAAAAGAGATGAACATTATTATATATAAATATGTAACACATATTTGGTACAGATAGATAAAAGTATACTTTAAATTCTATTTTTGTACATTTTGATATATATATATATATATATATATATATGTACATATTTATTTATTTATTTATTTATTTATTTATGTACATTTTAGATATTCACTAGTAGCCAATTTTATAATGCTCAAGGGAATATATTTGAGAGAACATTTATGTGGCCAATATAAAAAGACTAATTACTTTTGTGTGAGATATTTTTCTATTTTACAAAGATATATAAAAGCAAGGCCACACTCTCATGAATTGAAAGTAAATGAAACAGATATAAATGAAGAGAAAAAAGAAGAAGATAGTAAAAGGAAAAGAGGAGAGAGTAAATATTACGCACCTAATATTACTAGAGGGATAATACCAAAATGTGCTTATATGAATACATGGGAAATGCCTGAACAACCAGAAAATGCACAGTTTCTTAAAATAGCACTAATAGGTGCTCCAAATGCAGGAAAAAGTTCCTTATTAAATTCTATATTGAATAAAACCATTTCAGCTGTTTCACCAAAAATTAATACTACAAAATATGATATAAAAGGTATATATAGTAAGGATAATGTTCAGTTGATATTTATTGACTCTCCTGGTATTATTCCTTCTCATAAAAAAAAAAAATTCTGCAAGGAATTAGTTACATATGCATGGAAAGGATATGAAGAAGCAGATTTGGTTTTGTTCATAGCAGACGCAGTTAAAAGGCCAACACATGATATCCTAAATATTGTAAGAATGTTAGCCCCAAAAAATGTAGAACCATATGATAGCGAAAGTGATGACGAATCATTTCAAAATAATAAAATAAACGATAATAGACAGAATATTATCAATACAGAGTCATCTAATGATCCATTAGATTATATGAACAATATAGATAATAAATCAGAAGATGAAAATAATATTTCTCATATAAAATATGATGAAATGAATAGAGAAGAAAAGTTTATAAAATATTTTAGTAAAGAAATGGATAAGGATTTACAATATTCTGATAAAAGTATAAAAGAGAACTTATTTAAAAGTCGAAAAGTAATAAGAAATTCTTATTCTGATAATATTAAAAATAATATAACAATTGATCATAATAATGAACAAGAAAAATTACATAAAACAAACAAAAAAAATGATTTTATACCACCAGTAATTTTAGTTTTAAATAAAGTCGATTTATGTACTCATAATAAATGGGCAAATGCTAGAGCAAAAGAATATATGAATAATGGAATATTTGATAATATATTTTTCATATCTGCTAAATATAATAAAGGAATTGAAGAATTATTAAATTATATCATAAAGTATAAAACAAAAAATCAATATTGGGTATATCCAAAAGATGCTATTACAACATTAAGTAAAGTACAAATTGTTGAACAACTAATCAATACATATATATATTGTTGGTTTAATAAGGATGTCCCATATAAAGTTAAGCATCATATGTTATCATGGTGTGTAAATTTGGATAATTCCTTAATCATTGAATATCAAATTATTGTAAAAAGTGAAAAAGTAGCTAAAATGATATGTGGAGTGCATAATAAATTAATCATAAATATGAGAAAAAATGTATCCTACAAATTAACCAAATTATGGAACAAAAATGTATATGTGCACATTCACGTAAAGTCTATAAGTACATGAAGCAATATTTCTAATAAAAGAAAAATTGTATATACATATATATATATATATATATATATATATATATATGTGCATACGTTTCCTCCTTTTTTTTTTTTTTTTTGTTATATTTTTTTTTCCATTTAATATTATATATATATATATATATATATATATATATAATTATATATGTCCTTATTATACATATACCTATTTTTTTTAAGTAAAAAATTATTATAATAAAACAAGTAGTATCCAATAAAATATATATATACAAAATGGTTAGCTAAAAATATGATAGCCATATTGACAAAAAAAAAAAAATAAATAGATAAATACAAAATACAAAAACATATACAAATACATATACATATACAAATACATATACATATACAAATACATATACAAATAAAGCGTCGAACATATTAATTTATGTATATATATTCACCACCAAACCTCATACAAGACCATATTCAAGGTCCGGCCATATAAATTTGGCTTGAACGAAATTGTCTTCTGGTAAATGACATATAAAATTATACATTCGTATACAATAAATAGTTAGATTTGATAATTCCTTGGAACTTTTATAATTTTCATTTTCATTATAAACATGATTAAAAAGGAGATTCGAAATATGTCCTGCATATAATTCTTTAGTTATACAATCATCTAATCCAACACAAAATCCTAGGGAATATTCTTGCATATTAATTAAATATGTGTTAAAAGAAAATTCGGGTATTTTCGATTTGATAATTAAACCTCTGTAATAGTCCCATATTTTTTCCCATAGTAATACTTTTAGATGATTGTTATTTATCATATTTAATTTTACACAATATATCCATACGTGCATACACAGAAAATACATAATTTCACGTACATCGTTTTTATTTAAATGAAAATTGGAAAGCAACACTTGGTTATTTATTCTTTCATATATTGGGGATATAAAAATATGGATATTTATTTTATATTTTGAATTAATTATATTTGTAAAATAATTTACTATAGATATATTTTTAATCTTTTTCATAAATTTATTTACAAAATTTAAATAGTAGTAAGCAATTATACTATTATTACAATAAAGATTATTTAAGTTTGAATTTAATTTTTTATAATAATCAGAAACATTATTTTGATTGTATTTTTTAATACATTCATAAATTAAATTATTATCTATATTAATATTTTTATTGGACATTATATATTCATGATTTTTTCTTATTTCTTTTTCTTCTTCTTCATTTAAAATATATTCACAGTAGGATTCTTTTGTAGTTTTCCATTTTAATTTATTATCCATCAATGTATTATCTATTATACATTTAAAACGTTTAACACATTTGAAGTTTCTATGCTTATAATTTGTAATTCGCAAATATTTATACATTCTTTTTTTTTTTTTTTTTTGTTGTTTATTTTATATTATTATGATATTATATTATTATGATATTATATATACCTTTTTATATTTTTATGAAAGGAAATAAAAAACATATGAAGCATACTTTAATTTTTCCATTATAATACAAAAAGGAAAAAAATAAATATATAACCAAAGAAGTTAATATATAAATATATACACATAGAAATATATATATATATATATATATATATATATATATATGTTAACCCCTCTTTAACCTTTTGTAATATTATCAAATATATACATTTTTTTTTTTGCCAACATTTTACTAAATTATAATATTAAAATTTAACACAAAAAAAAAAAAAAAAAAATAATACATATATATATATATTATTATATATATATTATTATATATATATATATATACGCATTATTTTTTAAAATAATTACATTTATAAATAACCATTATAATTTTAAGATGTTCATTATTCATGTATAAGACCCATAATTTTATAATATTATTAAAAAAAAATGAAAAAATATTTAATATTTAAGGAAAACATTTAATAATATATAAAACAAAATTGGATGTTCTAATATTTATAAAAGACGAAAAAACAAATAAAATATATATGTATTTTTATTTTTATCCCTCTTATTTTCATTGTAAGTTATCACAAATTATTAATGTATACAAAATACATACTTTTCTGAAGAACTGAGGAAAGTTTTCTTCAAATATATATATATATATATATATTTTTATTATATTCAAGATGGATATATAAGGAAGACATTTTTTTTATTTTTATTATAATCTTTTAAAGGAGAATATAGAAAATAACTTTATATATTCAAATATCCAATTAATATCTGATAGGTTTTTATAATATTTTTAAAATTTGTGTATATTTTCTTAAACATATATATATAAATATATATATAACATTATTTTATAAAAAAAAACAGCACTTTTTTTTTCTTAATAAGAATACATTATATTTCTTTTTTTAATACAAATAATTATTATTATGGAAAATTTAATAATTTAACCCTAATCCTAAAATTTATATAATGTAAATAAAAAAAAAAATATATAAATATTATATACATAATTATATAAATATATTTTAGCCTATAAAATTTTAATAAACATATATTTAAGTATTCATATTTTTTAATTTTTTTTTTTTGATATATCATTTTTTAATTTATATAATATAATTAATATTCCTGAAAATAAAAATTGAAGTGTAGAGAATTATATAGAGGGATACCTGTGAAAATATATAATAAAAGAAAAAAATATAAAAATGTATAAATAAAAAAATAAAAATATAAAAAAAATGGAAACACAAGAAAATAACATAAAAATAAAATAGATGACATAATTAACAAAAATAAAATAATAAACAAAAAAAATAAATCCATAATTAATTAAAAAAAAATGTTTAATTATTATTATATATAAAAACATTTATCAATAAATAGTTTAATAAATATTTTATATAAATATTAATTATTTTTAACACATAATAATAATAAATTATACATTGTTATATAATTATATATAATTATATATAATTATATATATATATATATATATATATATATATATATATGTATGTATAATTATATGTATATCTATATGTATATGTATAGGGAGAGAGAAACTTTTATGATTTTTTACTTTTTTTATTTATTTATTATATCCATCTTAGCTAATTTTTTTATTTATTTTCAAAAATATATACTTTAATATATTATTATATTTGTTATTAGTATTATCTTATTATATATTTTCAATATTTATATGAACCTTAATAATTTTATTAAGAATTTTATTTCTCCATATATCAATCTTTATCTCTAATCTTATATTTTTATTTTCTATATAAATACTTAATATTATATTAAATATATAAGGATTTAAAAAAAAATAAAAATAAAATAAAAAAACACACTTTTTTTAAGCAAATAAACATATAATAATAAAATAAAAAAATGTAATATTATATATTATAATTTTTATATAAACAAATAATGAATAATTTAATCTTTATTATAAATAGATAATTAAGAAAAACTTAAACATAAAAAGAAATAAAAAAATAGGAACCTACGTGTTAATATATATATATAATATATATATATATATATATATATATTTATTTATTTATATATTTATTTTTCTTTTTATCATGTTGAAAAATTATATATTTTTTAAATATTTGTTAAGTAATAATTAATAAGATTATATTTATATATATTAATATATATAGATTTAATGATATTTAAATTTCAAAAAAAAAAAAAAAAAAAGTTATTTGAGAAATGAAATAAGATATATAATAGAAATGTTATGTGTTTTAATTAGATTAGAAAATAAATAGATGCATTAATAATTTATAATATATATATATATATATATATATATTTCTCTCTATATATAAGTTTTTGAATTTCACTTTGTTATGTGTATCTCTCAGTAAAATAGGGATAATTATTATATATTGTAGTTATCATAATATTTTGAATTCTTGAAAGTAAAATTATAAAATATATATATATATATATATATATATATATATATATTTGTTGATTTTTTTAATTTTTTAATTTAAAATTTTTTTTTTTTTTTATTAATATTTTTCTATGAATATGGAGATTACAAATTTGAAGAGCTATAAGGAACTTGTCACCTTAAGCGCTGAAGAAAAAACAAAGGATCTAAAGGACTATTTAAATGATAAGAATAGATCTGAATCGTTAATAAAGAAGTTTAAGAATTTTTATATGGATTTATCTCGTCAAAGGTATAGCGAAAAGACTTTAAACAAATTAGTTGAATATGCTGAAGAGGTAGAATTAAAGAAGAAGGTTGAAAAAACATTTATGGGAGAAAAAGTTAATATGACAGAGAATCGCAGTGTTTTACATACAGCTTTAAGAATACCCATAGAGAAAATAAATACACATAAAATAATAATTGATAATAAGAATGTGTTAGAAGACGTACATGGAGTATTAAAAAAAATAGAGAAATATTCAGATGACATTAGAAATGGGGTAATAAAAACTTGTAAAAATACAAAATTTAAAAATGTGATTTGTATTGGTATTGGAGGTTCATATTTAGGTACTGAATTTGTTTATGAAGCTATGAAATACTATTATTATAACATGGAATTAAATAAGAATGAGAAAGATCAAGTAAATAATTTTAATAATAATTATGATCAAGATAATGTATTTAATGTAAGGTTTTTAGCTAATGTAGATCCAAATGATGTAAATAGAGCTATTCAAAATTTGGATCAGTATGATACTTTAGTTATTATAATATCTAAAACTTTTACTACTGCTGAAACTATGTTAAATGCTAGGTCAATAAAAAAATGGTTAAGTTTAAAAATAAAAGATGATGAAAATTTAAGTAAACATATGGTAGCTGTAAGTACTAATTTGAAATTAACTGATGAATTTGGAATATCAAGAGATAATGTATTTGAATTTTGGGATTGGGTAGGAGGTCGATTTTCTGTAACTAGTTCTGTTGGTATATTACCCTTATCAATTGCTTTTGGATATAAAAATATGAGAAATTTTTTAAATGGTTGTCATGATATGGATGAACATTTTTTACATGCAGATTTAAAAGAAAACATTCCTGTCTTATTAGCATTAACTAGTTTTTATAATAGTCATTTTTTTGATTATAAAAATGTTGCTATATTACCATATTTCCAAAATTTATTAAAATTTTCAGCACATATTCAACAATTATCTATGGAAAGTAATGGAAAATCAGTAGATAGAAATAATCAACCAATCCATTATAATACTTGTCAAGTATATTTTGGTGAACCTGGTACAAATGGTCAGCATAGTTTTTATCAATTAATACATCAAGGACAAGTTATACCTGTTGAATTAATTGGATTTAAACATTCTCATTTCCCAATTAAATTTGATAAAGAAGTAGTAAGTAATCATGATGAATTAATGACTAACTTTTTTGCACAAGCTGATGCATTAGCTATTGGGAAAACATACGAACAAGTAAAAGAAGAAAATGAAAAAAATAAAATGTCTCCAGAATTATTAACTCATAAAGTTTTTAACGGTAATAGACCATCAACCTTATTATTATTTGATGAATTAAATTTCTATACATGTGGTTTATTATTATCCTTATATGAAAGTAGAATTGTCGCTGAAGGATTTCTATTAAATATTAACAGCTTTGATCAATGGGGGGTAGAGTTGGGTAAGGTTCTAGCAAAAGAAGTAAGAAATTATTTTAATGACACAAGAAATCAAAAGAAATCAGATAATACCTATAATTTTAATGAATCTACAAAAATTTTATTAAATTATTACTTGTCCAAATAAAAAAAAAAAAAAAAATTAACACAAATTTAAAGTAATATATGTAAATATATATATATAAATATATAAATATATATATATATATATAGTTATATATTTATGTGTGAAAGTGCAAATATGGGTTTTCTTTTTCTTTCTTTTTACTATATAATGCTATTTCTTATATTTTTAAAAGATATACCTTTTTTTTGATTTTATATATGAGGAAAAAATATATCTCTAGCAAAGAAAAATATGTATATAATATATACATATATATATATATATAAATATATATATGCTTTTTGTGTATATATTTCCATTTATATATTATTTTTCTACTTAAAAAAAAAAAAAATTTTTTTTTTTTTTTTTTATATTTATAATATTTGATTTATCAATACCAATTTTATTATATTCAAAAAAGAATTATATCATATATAATAATACATATGTTACTTCTATATATTTTAATGTACATATATGATTATTCTTTTTCTTTTTCTTTTACTTTTTTTTTTTTTTTTTAATATTTTCGTCAACAATAATTAAAATATAATAATTAAAAACTTCCAAAATAAAGTAAAAATTGGATATAACTTGAAAACTGTCAATTGGTACATATATATATATTATATATATATATATATAGAAATAATAATTTAATTATACAAATAAAATATACTTAAAGGAATATGAAAAAAGAGAAATGGAAAATATTATCAATCGAATATATACATATATATAATATATATTAAACATATATGTTATTTTTATATATAAAAAAAAAAATAATAAAATAAAATAAAATAAAATATGGAAAAAAAAAAAATACCTATGTATATTAGAATAGTTATAAAATACATTTTTTTTTTTTTTTATATCATACAAGATACATGTTCTCACATAATTATATAAAAATAAATATTATTTATATAATTACATTTTGAATTATTAAAGGTCAATATTTTTTTTTTTTTTTTTTTTTTTTAATGAGAATTAAAATACATATATATAATATATATATTTGAATTACATCAAAATAATATTCATTATTATAATTTAAATATGTGATAAATAAAATATTTCTTATTCTGTGATTAACTTTTTTTTTTTTTTTTTTTTTTTTTTTTTTTTTTTTTTTTATTTCTTTATTTTTTACGTGTTTCATTGTAATATGTTCTAAGATATGCTGTATCTTATTTTGAGTTAAAAATGAAAATTGATATTTACTGAATACGTTTAATCATTTGATATCGAATATAAAAAGAAATAGAAGATAAAAGGAGAAGAAGAATACTTTTATTTTATTTATCTTTATATGTTGACATTTTCTATGATGTAAAAATAGTTTCAATTGAATTCTTGGAGAATAGCCATAAATGGTAAAAGGAAAAAGAGTTTTTTGTTATATGTAAATATGTATATATTAATGGGATAATATATATATATATATATATATATATATATATATATATATTTATTTATTTATTTATTTATATTTATTTATTTGTTTCCCCATTCAGATTATATATTAAAATATGATAAGAACACGCATAGTCTTTGAGAGGATCTTTTTTCTTATAATATTTTCAGGAATTGTTTACTTTTTCCTTGATTTTATGACCGTATATGAAAGCTCGATAAGATATTTAAGTTTTCTTTTACTTCTTTTTATTTATGGCGTTTCCTATATCCTAGCTATAATTCCCGATATTGCAAATTCTATAAATTATATTTCATTTTACAAAACTAGGAAAAAGAAGGTTCTTTCCTATTCTTTTAAAAAGGATATATTTTGTGAAAAGAAAAAGAAAAAAAAGATAAGTAATAAAGACCTAGAAATTCATAATTTAATAGACACGAATTTTTTTTATATCAATCCTGGAGTTATTGAAAAAGAATATTATGAGAAAAAAAATGAATTTAACGATGCTTATATGTATTACTTGAAGCATATTAAATATATGCAAAAAAGGGATAGGAAACATGGTGATCAAACCAATACAAATAATTATATAAATTCAAAGGAAGGTATGAATGACGAAGATTTTAATAGTAATATAAATAATAGAGTTCATGATAATATAAATTATAAAAAGGACAGGAAGGAAGATATTTATAAAAATGATGATAATTATAGTGATAATAATATGTATGGAATGAATAAAAAAGAGAACAAAGAGCATAAAAAGTATATTATAGATAATTGTGAAGAGTTTGAAAAAATATGTTTTAATGATCAAGGGAAAAAAATAAAAATAAAAGATAAAATTATTAGATATATTGAATTGAGTAATAATAATAATAAAAATAACAATAGTAATAATAATAATAATAATAATAATAATAATAACAATAACAATAACAATAACAATAACAATAACAATAACAATAGTAATAGTGTGAATGTGAAAAAAATTGATGAAAAAGAAAATAGCCATGTTAATCAAAATAATTATGTTCTTGAAGAAGGGAATAAAAAAACAAAAAAAAATGTTTCATATAAATCCTATGCTTATGATGAGAAAACAAGAAAAGTTCAAAATATTTATGAAATACATAATGAAGGTTTAAGTATATATAATGAAATGATTGGAAAACATGATAATTCCTTAATGCATTATAAAAAGAAAGATACGAAAAAGATGATTGGATCATTTCTACATGAGAAAATATATTTAGATGATGAAAATGATTTAAGTAGTGATGAGGATATAGAATATATAAATAAGAAACAGAAATATGTTTATTTATTATTAAATAAGATATTATGTAAAAATAAGAATAAAAGAAATAATAGTTATTTATTATCTGGATATGGTTCGAATATTAATAGTTATACTTTAGATAGTTTTTATGATAGAAATAAACGAATAAATAAGAATACGAATTTTAATAAATGGCATAATTTATATTTAAAATGTATAATAAATATAAAAATAAATTTTATGGAATTTTGTAAAAATAGTGCTTTTATTATTGCTGATATAATTATAACTTTGTTATTAAATATATTATGGTTAAATGTACATAAATATATATATCGTAATAATGATGATTTAGATAGGGGTATGTTTAATTGGAATACAAGTGAAATACCAAAAATCTATAATAGTATAGAAGGATATTTACAATATTTTATTTTATATGATATGTGTATAAAATTATTTTTATTTTTCTCATCTAATTATATATTAAGTTTTTGGTTTCTATTAAATTTATTAAATACCCCATTTTTTTATATTTTAGTATCTTATTTTAATAATATAAAATATAAGAAGATGCACTGGTTATATTTATCATGTCCTTTAAGATTTTTGAATTTCTTACGTATAGAAGATTTATTCGGAAAGAATAATAATTACAATAAATTAAATATCCTCTTGATTAAATTGTCCGTACAAATATTTGTAATGATATATACATATGCCTGTTTAAATTATTTAATAGAACAACCTTGTCGAGGAGAGTATGAATTATATGATTATGTTTTTTCAGGAATGCAAACGGTTACTACCGCGGCATTAGGAAAAGGTACATGTTTCCCTTTTTCTTTTAAAGGTAGATTTGCTCATATTTTATATATATTTATGACATTTACCTATATACATTATAAAATAAGATCATTAAAAAATTATATAATTGAAGAGAAAAAAATATATGGTAAAATACCAAATATAGGATCATGTTATTTTGTAATTATAGGACATATGAAACCAATACAATTATATGTTATAATAAATGAACTACAATCAACATATAATAATTTAGATGAAATAATTATTTTAACAAGTTTACCTATAAAATTTTATTGGAATGTTATTCGTTTATTAAATAAGAAAAATATGTGTCAAATAAGTGTTTGTTTATATGATTTAAATAAACCTATGCCATTAAAAATTAAAAAAATCATATCTTATAGTAGTGGGATATTTATATGTAATAATATTATTAATACACATTATAATATTAATAATGACATGGAGACATTAAAACGATATAATGAAATCAATACTTTTGGACCATATGATAAACATATATCTATCTTTTTAAATAATATGTGTAATCGAAATATATTACTTCAAAGATATAATAGACATGTTATATGTCTTAATGATTTGAAGATGAAATTATTTGCAAAAACGGTAGATGATTGTCATGGTATGTTTTTATTAATATTATTATTTTTTATGAATACACCTCAAAAAATTAAATGTAAGCATACATATATATTAACAAAATATTTTGATAAACAGATAAAACGTCATAATAAAAAAAAAAAAAAATATAAAAAATTAAGAAAATATAATAAACTAAAAAAATATACTCATCATAATAATAATGTTAATATTTTTTTTAAAATCAATATGAAATTAAAAAGTCTCTTTTATCCAACTAAAACGAAACGTATAAAAACCAATATACAAAATCAAACAAATAATAAGCCACGTTATCATTTTCTAAAAAATATGTTTTTTATTTTTTATACAAAACGTTTTATACGTAATGGAAATAATAAGAATATGTATATAAATCAGAAAAAACATATATTAAATGAAAAGCAGAAGAATAAGACACATATGGATGATCAAGAAAATTATTACAAAATAAATATAGGGAATCAAAATATTGAAAATAATGATTCTTCGTCTTATAATATAAACCATAAAAATGTTAAAGAAACAAATTCAGATGATCGTTGGTTATATAAAAATCAGATTTATGGAAAGAAAAAAAAAAACAAAAAAAAAAGAAAAAGGGTGTTTTTTGTAAATGAAAATATAAAAAACAATGATGAAAAAAAAAATAAAAATAAAAATAATATATATAACAATATAAAAAGTAATAAAACTATAAGAAACCAATATTATGAAAAGAATTTTAAGAAATCATTATGTAAAACATTCTTATCATATAAATTTGATGAAGATACCATATTTAATTCCTTTACAAATTATTTAAATTATATGAAAGGAATTAAATATAATATTTATAAAATTAAGTTCCCAGCCGCTTTCTTAAATATTCATTTTGTTACGATTGTTCAATATATGTATATGAATTATAACACATTTGTTATAGGTATAATGGATGAAGATAATGAAGTCAAATTAAATCCAGTCGATTATATATATAACAATCCTGATATATATTTTATTATATTAACGGACAGTTTTAATTTATTACACAAAATAACACATATAAAAAAAATTGAATTGGATTGGTTGGATAAAATAGATCAAATAAAAATAAAGAGGACACAAAAATTTGTAAGGAATGAAAAAAAAGACAACTTACCTTCACAAGGGACTGTTGAAGGATATAGCACATACGGAAGAAAGAATCATCAAATTAGGAATGATAATAATGAAAAAAAAAAAAAAATAAATAATAATAATAATAATAATAATAGTGATTATAATAATAATAATAATAATAATAATAGTGATAATAATAATGATTATAATAATGATGATAATAATGATGATGATAATAATAATTATTGTTCTTATATTAAATGGAATAATTACTTTGAATATTATAATAAGGAACTTTCCCAAAAACATCGAGAAATAAGTAAATTAAGACAAGAAGATAATATATATTTTAATCCCGTCTTAAATATTTTTAAAGTGGAAAATTATTTAGAAGCTTATAAAATTTTCAAACTCAAAAATAAAAATAAAAATGAAAGTATAAGTCAAAATAAAAAACAAAGTATAAATCAAAATAAAAAACAAAGTATAAATCAAAATAAAAAACAAAGTATAAGTCAAAATAAAAAACAAAGTATAAGTCAAAATAAAAAACAAAGTATAAGTCAAAATAAAAAACAAAGTATAAGTCAAAATAAAAATCAAAGTATAAGTCAAAATAAAAAACAAAGTATAAGTCAAAATAAAAAGTTAAATTTAAATGTAGGAAGGAACCATTCCATAAGTGACCATAAAAATTGTACCCCATATAACGAACAAAATATATATAATAAGAATGAAGAAATTTTGTTAACAAATGATAAAGAGAATAAAAAAAAAAAAAAATTAAAACAAAAGAAAGAACATTTATCAAATGATAGTATGAATAATCATAATGTCGATGATAATTATAATAATTGTAATTTTATTATATTAATATATTGGCCACAATCTCTAAATACATTTTTAAAAATATTATTTCAAAAACGAGAACATAATATAATTATATTAAGTGATCAAATTCCTTCATATATATACAATAATAATTTATTTCCTTATCGATATAATATTTGTTATATTCAAAAATCACCACTTGTTCTATTTAATTTAATTTTGTCTGGTATATTAGTATGCGAGAAATGTATTATTTTTAAAAATTATTTAAAATTAGACTCCTATCAAAATATTGTGTCATATAACGAAAAAACAAAAAATATAAACTTCTTGGAATATATGTGTGAATATAATGATAGTGATTTAATTATTATATATAATAATATAGAAAATATATTTAGAAGAAAAGATATAAATACAAACTTTATTAATTATTATATTAAAAATTATAATGAAAAATATAAATATCATGATTATTTAAAAAATAAATTATCTATTCATTATAGAGATAATCCATCTGTTATCAACAATTTTTATACACATCATGATAATATAAATAACGACAAAAAAAAAAAAAACACAAAAAAAACTTCTCAAAATCAATATTATACTAATAATATTAAACCTATAAATGAATCAAATATAAAGGAAAAAAAAAAATATAAAAATAATAAAAAAAAAAAATTATATCTATTAATAGAATTAAATAACGCTTTATCAATTCAATATTTAAATAATGATGTTTTAACTAACGTAAATATTTTAAAAGAAGAAATAGATAATATTAATAAAAATAAATCACATAATTTGTTATTTGTTGAGAATTATAAAAAACAAATACAATTTTTTAATTATGGAAATCTACTTGTAGAAAATATATACAAAAAAATAGAACATATTTTTATAGATAATTATTTTTTCTATCTATATTTTCTACAGTTTACTTCAGCTAGTATATTTATAGATGAATTAATGTATCATCTAATAGGATACACGTTTCCTATTAAAAAAAATTCATTAGATATATCGACCATAAACTCGTTTATTCATGGAACATATGTAGACAAAAAAAAAAAAATAAAAACGGACTTGATATTAAAAAATATTCATCCCAAATATCATTGTAGAAATTTCTTTTTCCTCTTTCAAGTAAGAACATGCACCAAAAAAAAAAAAAAAAAAAAAAAAAAAAAAAAAATATATATATATATATATATATATATATATATATAATATATTTTTGTATTTATTTTTATCTCTTCATTTTAGAAATATTTAAAGAAAGGAAGAATTATAATAGGAATTTATCGTTGCGATGAAGATAATCATATGACTATAGTTATCCCATGTCCACAGAAAAATCTTTTGATGCATAAAAACGACAAGGTATGTTTTTTTTTTTTTTTTTTAATAATTAAATAGAAAAAAAAAAATACAATATATATGTATATTATATATATATATATATATATATATATATATATATAATAAATGAAAAAAAAAAAAATGATTAAAGCAAATAAAAAAAAAAAAAAAAAAATTACATATTTTATTCATAAAATTATTATTTAATCATATCATACAATAAACATTTGAAATGTATATTATTATATTTACAGGTTTATGTATTACAAAGTGAATATGAAAGTTAATAAATTGAAGTAAATTTGACCTTTTTTTTTTTTTTTTTTTAAAAGTCTTTAAAAATACAAATATTTTCAACATTGTGCTTGTAGTTTGTATTTGTGGCTTTGTGATTTATTGGAGAATTAATAGAACATATTTGAAAGCTTTCAATATTATTATTTTTTAATTTAATTGAGCTTTCTAAATTGCAATTTTTATTATAATAAAAATAATCATAATTTTTATTATTATATAAATCCAAATTATTAAAAATTGTATTATTTATTTGTTTACTTTGATTTTTACTATTAAAAGTAATTTTTTTTACTTTTAGTTGATATTTAGTTACATTTGGTTTATCATATTCTTTTTGATATACTTGATTGACATATTTATTATGCATCATATGTGTTTTATTTGTATATATGTTTTTTTTTTTTTGGTATATTTTATTCATATATATATTATTCATACACGTATATTTTATATTACTATTTTTAAAATATTCACTACCGTTGTATATATTTTTCAGTATACATTTTCCAACATCATTTTTATATTTTTTTACTAAATTTGTGTAGTAAGATGGTATAACCTTTTCATTAGTAAATGATAAATTATATATTTCTTTGTTATCATTTTGTTTTTGTTTTTTCTGAGTTTCAACATTTATTACATTATTTTTAACTTGTACCACACTATTACATGCATAATTAATATTTCTATTACTACTATTATTCGTTTTGTTAATATTATTTATTATATCTTTTTTAATGTTGTTACTTTTTTTTAAGGTTGTTTTTTTTGTTCCTTTTGATAAGGAGTCATCATTTATATAATGATCATCACTTTTTACGACCTTATTATTTTGTATATTATAATTTTGACTTTTCTCCCCTTTATTCTGATGTGCATTTTCGGAAATCATATTATTATTATTATTATTATATATTAAAGGGTGACATTTTTTCCCATTTTCTTTATCACAAAGAGTACACTTATTCAGATTGTAATAATATTGTCTTATGGCATAACTAAATATCTTATCATCATTTAATTTTTTATCTGTAGATAGTATTGTTTGAAGGTTACTATCGTAGTTATCCATTTTTACTAATTCATTATTTTCATTAACTATATAGGTATCTTTTATATTATCATCTACACATACCATTTTTTCATTCATAATTTCATTCTTATGATCTACATATACAATATTACTTACTACTTTATTATCATTTATTTTTTCTTTAAGGTCAACATCTATATGAATTTCCTTATTTAAAGATACTTTATGGTCATCTTCCTTTTCAGTTATATTTTTTTGCTGGATATCATTTAATATAGGCTTATGATTATCAAAATTGTCATTTGTTTTTTTTTCCATGCTTAATGAACATTTATATTCACTACATTTATCCATAATATATTTTGTATGAATATCTTCATTACTTATATAATCTTTGGAATAATAATACATACATGTCTTATTACCATCAAAAAAAATGTTCTTCCCATCGACATTTGTGCTCATATTATAATACTTATTATTATTGTTACTATTATTATTATTATTATCATTATTATTATTATATAGATTTATCATATTATTTGTTACATATATATTTTTATTATTTTCCAAAGTTGGTATATACTCATTGTAGACACTTTTCTTGTTAGTAACCATAGGCTTAAAATATAAATTTTGTTTCATATTTTGAGTAAAATTATTTAAATCAAAAAAATAATAATATGGTAGAATTTTATTATTTCTTGTGGAAGAATTATAATTTTTCTTTTTTTTTTCTATAAATAAATAGGAATAATTAAATTTTTTAATAGGTATATATTTATTTTTTTGTTTCATCGTCATTCGATAAATATAAACAGGTAATGTTTTCTTTACCCCAATATTATTATTTTCATTTTTATGGAAATATATCTCCTTATTTGGTACATTTATTAATTTATATTTCGTATTATATGTCTCTATAATTTTTTGGTTTCCTTCCATATTTTTGTTATTTTCTTTAATTTTCTGGTACATTCTTTTATATATATTTGTAGGATAGAAAATTTTATTAATTTTCTTTTGTTTGCTTATTTTTTGTATATTGTTCTTATTCTTACAAATATTATTATTATTACTATTATTATTATTGTTATAAATTAATTTATTTCTTATAAAAAAACTATGTAACTTCTTCTTATTATTCTTATTCTCTTTCTTATTCTCCTTCTTATTCTCCTTCTTATTCTCCTTCCTATTCTTATAGTTTGTATTTTTTTTATATGGTTTAATTTTATTAAATACATTTTTATTTTTTATATATTTCGTAATTTCGTTATTTTTGAATTTTCCTTTTTCACCAATCATATCTCCATTGAACCTTTTTGAATTTATAACAGCGAATATTTTAAAGATAACATCACGTAAATTTTTTTTATCAATATTTCTTAAAAGATCAAATAATTTATTTTTATTCTGGAGATCATTTTTAGTAAAATACAAACTTGTACATTCCAAATTATTCATATCTATATTTTCTTTTGAATTTGAATCAGAACTTTCTTTTCGTTGGTAGATATTTAATTTGATTTCTGTATTTACATGAGTACGTTCCTTATTTTTTTTATTTTTCTCATTCTTTTCTACATTCTTGTAAACATTTCCCTTGTTTAAGTAAACGTAATTTATTAAAGCGTTTTCTCCATATTTATCTTTTGAATGTTCATTATCAAGTTTGTTAAAATCTTCATAATTATATTCATTGTAATAATACGGATTATTATATGTAGCTTCTTCATTTTTAGTAACATAGTAGTAAGGGTACACCTTTGATGGGTCACATATTTTGTATTTCTCATCATCGTATTGAATAATATTATAAGTGTAATTATTAATAATATCGCATTTTTTATCATAACAAGTGTTGTTATTCATAATGTTTTGATCACTGTTCTTTATATTATCTATCTCATAAAATCGATCAGTCATTTTTTTTTCATCATTATGAATGCTTTTTACACATTGCTCATCTTTCATATCATTATGTTCATTTTTGAATAAGTGCATATTGTTTCCCCATTTTTTGCTCTTTACATTTTTTGTCTTTTTCTTTTTTTTTGATTTCTTTTTATATATATTTACAAATTCTGAACAATTAATGTCACTTAAGTTATAATTTTGGACCACACTTTGTAAATTTTGAGAAATATCTTTTTCAATTTTTTTACATTTTTTATTAAATATTTTTTTCATTTTTTTTAAGCAACCTTTTTTAAAATCATTTAAAATTCTATTTTGCAAACGTGAATATATTTTATATATTTGTTCTTGTTTTCTTATCATCTTAGTTGTATCATCATGTTTTTCTGTAATTATGTCCTCTTCGTTAAGTTGTACATCACTATCATCATTATAAGGATAATTTTTTATATTTTTATTTATATTTTTATTATTTTTATCTTTTTCGTCTTCTATTTCTTCTTTGTTTGTATTAATATTATAATTACTATTAATATTTTCAAAAGATTGGTAAAGGTTTGGAATAGATTCTACTCTCATGTTTTGATTTAAGGGAATATATTCTTCTTCATTTATATTCATTATATTTTGCATTGATGAAGAATAATTTGATTGTTTTATTATATTAATTCCTTGTTGATTCTCCATATTTTTTATTTCTTCTTTTGATTGCTTTATATATTCATTAGTATGTTTCATTTCTTCAGTATTTTTTAAATCATTATATTGTATAGGAATATTAAAAAATTGTTCAAAGCTTCTTCTTATTTCTTTTTCCATTTTGTTTTCTATATCATTAAAATGTGTATCATATTTTGAGGGAATTACTACACTTGTACTTGATTGGTCCTTTTTATATTTTTCGTATTGATAAACACTTTTATTTGTTACGAAGCTTCCAATTCTTGTAATGATTTTATTTTTTTGTGATATTTCATCAAATTGTTCTTGATCATAGAGATCATAAAAAGAATTAACATTATAATCATTACAATCATTACAGTCATTATTATATATAATATTTTTATTGTATTTCATTTCTTTTTTTTCTTCAGAGTTAGCACTTGTAATGCTTTTAATAATTGCTATGCTATCTTTACTATAATTCATATTTTTACTATTATCTTCACTACATATACTTTTGTAACCATAAATATCTTTTTGTGCCCTATCACTATAATAACTATAACTTTTATCATATGAATTTCCATTATATTGGATACTTCTTTTTTCATCATATTGATCATTCTCTTTTTCAACATTATTATTAATATAACCTTCACTATTGTTATAATTACTACTATTTTTATCATAACAGTAATCACTAAGATAATGTTCACTGCTATAATTATTAACATCCTTTATGTTTGATTCATAATGTATATTTTCTTCACTATCACTAATATAACTTTTACTACTATGATAGTTAAGGCTTTTTTGATCATAATCGCTACTTAAATGTTCATCACTATTATTTGGTATAATTTTATCGCCATCATTTGGTATAATTATATCGTCATCATTTTGTATAATTTTATCCCCATCATTTTGTATAATTTTATCGCCATCATTTGGTATAATTATATCGCCATCATTTGGTATAACTATATCGCCATCATTTGGTATAATTATATCGTCATCATTTTGTATAATTTTATCCCCATCATTTTGTATAATTTTATCGCCATCATTTGGTATAACTATATCGTCATCATTTTGTATGATTTCATCACTACCATTTTGTATGATTTCATCACTACCATTTTGTACAATTTCATCACTACCATTTTGTATGATTTCATCACTACCATTTTGTATGATTTCATCACTACCATTTTGTACAATTTCATCACTACCATTTTGTATGATTTCATCACTATAACTTTTTTGAATTTCATTATCGTAAGA
>NC_037283.1:1477500-1502500 GCF_000002765.6 Plasmodium falciparum 3D7
TTTCCTTTTGGATTTTAAATATTATATTATATATGTTTAAATATATATTATTAATATATTTATATATATATAATATATACATATAATATATATATATATATATAATATATTTATGTTGTTTTTTTTTTCTTTATAATATCGAGCCATTTTTACATGCAATTATACATAATTTATTTCAATGTATATATATATATATATATTATATATAGATACATATAAAAATTATATTAAAGATTATTTTATTGTGAGGTTTAATATATCTATGTATAAATATATTAATGTTTATATAATATATATAAATTATATTTATATATATAATAACAACATTGTATACCTATAAATAATACATAATTATAATATATATATATTTATAGTATATATAACAGAACGTGATAAAAAAAAAAAAAAGAAAAAAAAAGTTAACCCTTTTATATAAATATGTAGTGATTTAAAATATATATTATAATTAGTATATATATATATATATATATATATATATAATAATATTAATATAATAATATTTTTATAATATATATAATAAATATATCCCTATACATCTTTTTTTTTTATTATTAAATATATATATAAAATAAATATATATTATATATATATATTTTATATATTCGTATATTTTAAATATACATTTTGTTTACCCACTTAAATTATATATTTTGTATAATTTATTATTTTTATATATAGAAGTAAAAAAAAAAAAAAAAAAATAGTTGTTTTTCTCTTTGTGGTCAAAATAAGTAAAATTTTATAAATTCATATTTTATATATATATATATATATTTATTTATATATAAAATAATATATTTTTAAATAATAAAATAATACAAATTAATTTATATATATATTTTTATTTTAATTGTACTTTTTAATTAATAATAAATATCATATTTTTTTATATATAAGAAAACGTGATATTGTTTTTTTTTTTTTTTTTTTCTTATTTTTTTATATAATAATATATATAATTTATATATAATTCTTTTCTATAAAAAATAAATATAATTATTTATATTTTTATATATATAATAATATATATTATTTTTTCTTTTTTTTTTTATGGTATTTTAAATATATGACCTTAAAAATATAAAAGTTATATATAATATATATTTAAATATATATTTAAGCACGTTATATTTTTTTAATTTATTTTATTTTTATTTTTTTTAGATTATATATATATATATATATATATTTTTTTTTTTTTTCATTTTTCTTGCTTTTATTTATTATATATATATATATGTATATTTTTTCCATAGAAATTATATATATATTATAATGATGTGATATTATATATATATATACATTTTTTTAATATATATATATATTATAATTGAATTATTTAATTATAATAATAGTTATATAGGACAAGCTTTTATAATATTTATATATATATTATATATATATATATATATATATATATATTAATTTGTGTAGAAATAAAGATTAAAAGAAAATGAATTTAAAGAAGATATATATATGTTAATGTATTATATTATATTACAAAAAAAAAGAAAACAAAAAATATATTTTTTAAAATATAAGTAGATAATAATATTGTTTTTATAAAATATATTTATATAAGGTTAACATAAGAAATATATATTATATTTTATGTATTATTATAATTTTTTTCTTTTTATTGTGTTTACTTATAATATATTTTTTGTTATGTATTATTCTTTTTTAATTTTATAAAGAAATAGTATATGTATATATAAATATAAATATATATATATATATATAGAGAATATTTATATTGATAAAAAAAAAAAAAAGTTTTTTTTTTTTTTTTTTTTTTTATTATCCTCAACGAATTCAATGTTACTATATAAGTATATATAATATATATATTTTTTGTATGTTTTTTTTTGAAAAATTTTTTGTTTATTTTTGAACAGTATAATTTATTTTATCTTTTTATATTTATATTTGCATTTATTTAATATTATTATTATTTTTTTTTTTTTTAAAGCACTCTGTAATTATACATGTATATATATATATATATGTATATAAAAATATATAGAGAGAAATTCATTGAATTAAATGTAATATATATATATATATATATATATATTTGTGTGTTTTAAAAAAATTAAAAATTAAAAGATATAAAAATATATATAAATTACACATTATTATTATATATATTTATATATGAATTATCATTGTTTACACGTTTGATATAAATTAAATAATTATATTATTTTTTCTTTTTTTTTGTTTATAATTCAACATTTAAAAAAAAAAAAAAAATGAGAATAATAATATTAGCCTTGTTGATCGTTTGTACCATAATTAATTATTATTGTGCTGTTCAAAACAATGGAAATAAAAGTTTGAATGTAATGCCTACTTGTAGTATGCCTGGAAATGATAGTGATAGTAATGATAATGAGACAGGTGATGTAGATAATGATAAGAATAATGAATTAGGAAATGCAAATGATAATAATGAAATGAATAATGAAAACGCGGAATCAAAAAATATGCAAGGAGAGAATTCAAATAATCAAGAACAATTAAATGAAAATGTACATGCTAATGATGATGCCATGTATGAAGGGACACCTTCAAGCGATAATCCTCCACAAGAAAATGTTGATGCAAATAATAATGAGCAAGAATATGGTCCCCCACAAGAAGAACCAGTATCTGAAAATAATGTAGAGAATGTAGAAGTTGCAACAGATGATAGTGGTAATGATAATATTAATAATAATGATAATTTTAATAATAATGATAATTATAATGATAATGATAATTTTAATGAAGAACCACCTTCTGATGATGGAAATAAAAATGAAGATGAACTCACTGAAGGAAACCAATCTGATGACAAACCTATGAACGAAGAAGAAGCTACTATTAATGAAATGGGAAAGATAACTAACCCTTTTGAAGATATGTTAAAGGGAAAAGTTGACGATATGGATATTGGAAAAATGATGAATAAAGATAATTTACAATCATTTTTAAGTTCATTAACAGGAAACAAAGATGGTAGTGGAAAAAATCCACTTAGTGATATGATGAATATTTTTGGTGTACCACAAACAGGAAAAGAAGGTGCAGAAGGAGGAGTAAATAAAGAAAACCAAATGAAACAAATTAATGAATTAAAAGACAAATTAGAAACAATGTTAAAAGGTGCTGGTGTAAATGTAGACAAAATTAAAGATAGTATTAAAAATAATGATTTATTAAAAAATAAACAATTATTAAAAGAAGCTATTTCAAAATTGACGTTAGACCCTTCAATGATGAATATGTTAAATAATAAAGATGGAGCTAATGGAAAACCGTTCGATATAAATCCAGATAGCATGATGAAAATGTTTAATGCACTTTCTAATGAAAATGGAAATCTTGATGACTTAAAAATGAAACCAACTGATGGATCTTTTGATTCATTTAATGATGGTGTTGATAATAATTTAGTTCCTTCGAATCCTAAAGGACAAAATAATAATGAAGAGGACGACGAAGAAGGAGGTGATGATGATGATTATGATGATAAATCATTCGTTGTAAATTCTAAATATGCTGATAATTCCTTTGAAGATAAATTTAATACTTTTGATGAAAAGGATGATGATGTTAAATATGAATTATTTGGTGAAAATGAAGAAGCAGAAGAACTTAATAATAATACAACTACTGCTTCATCCAAGGGCGATGCAAACAATAGTGTAAACACACAAGAAGGAGAAGGAGAAGAAGAATCTTTTTCAGCAAATGAAGAAAATATAAATAATAATAACAATCATAATAATAAGAACTATAATAATTATAATACTAGCCAACAAGAAGAGGATGATAACAGTTTTAATGAAAACGATGAACCATTAATATCGTCATCACAATTTGATAATAATAAGAAAAATAAAATGTCAGTTTCTACTCATAACAAAAAATCCAAAAATCTTATGGATTCTTTAGATTTAGAAAGTACTAACTATGGATCAAATTCTTCATCATCCATGAGCAACAATTATAACAGTAAAAATAAAAATAGCAAGAAAAATAATAAAAAAAAATCATCACAGAAAGATTATATAAGAACAGATGGTAAAGTTTCATTTGATATGGCTACATTGCAGAAGACAATAAAAAATTTTGGTGGTGCAGATAATGAAATCGTACAAAATATATTAAAGAAATATGTAACCATAGATAATGATGATGACAACGATGCAGACGAAGATGAAGATGAGGACGACGATGATGATGATGATTTGGATGAAGATGAATTTAGTGTTAAAGATATTAAAAAATTAATCGAAGAAGGTATTTTAGATTATGAAGATTTAACAGAAAATGAATTAAGAAAATTAGCTAAACCTGATGATAATTTCTACGAATTATCACCATATGCAAGTGATGAAAAAGATTTGTCATTAAATGAAACTTCAGGATTAACCAATGAACAATTGAAAAACTTCTTAGGACAAAATGGTACATATCATATGAGTTATGATTCCAAATCTATTGATTATGCTAAACAAAAGAAATCAGAAAAGAAAGAGGATCAACAAGAAGATGATGATGGATTCTATGATGCCTATAAACAAATTAAAAATTCTTATGATGGTATTCCAAATAACTTTAACCATGAGGCCCCACAACTTATCGGTAACAATTATGTATTCACATCTATATATGACACTAAAGAAAATCTAATAAAATTCTTAAAGAAAAATAGTGAATACGATTTATATGATGATGATGATAAAGAAGGTGGAAACTTTAAATCTCCTTTATATGACAAATATGGAGGAAAGTTACAAAAATTCAAAAGACAAAGAGCTTTTAATATACTTAAACAATGGAGAGCTAAAGAAAAAAAATTAAAAGAAAAGAAAAAGAAAGAAGAAATGGAAGAAAATAAAGAATTCGACTTTTCTAAAAATTATAATTTTTCATCTAAAAATGATGGAGGTGTTACTATGTTTTCAAAAGACCAACTTGAAGATATGGTAAAAAATTTTGGAGGAAAACCAAGTGCTCATGTAACTGATTCTTTTTCACGTAAAGAAAATCCATTTGTCCCAACTAATACAAAGAATAATTCAAATGATGATGATGATATGGATAATGGATATGTTACCTTTGATGGAAAAAATAAGGTCTCAGAAAATGATGACGATGAAAAAGGAAATAACAATGATGATGAAAATGATAACGATGATTCTAATGATGAAGAAGAATTGGACGAAGAAGAGGACGACAATTAATTTGAAGAAAAATAAAATAAATAAAATGAAATAAAAAAAAAAAAAAAAAAAAAAAAAATATATATGTATATTTTTTTGTGCACATATATATATATATATATATATGTATATCATATATGTTTAATTTTTTAAGTGGGAACCTCTTGTGTTTTAAGGAATATATCAAAAAATTAATTTAATTTTTTTTTTTTTTTTTTAATTAATAATGGTATAGAAAAAATATATAATATTTATATGCT
Source organism: Plasmodium falciparum 3D7 (assembly GCF_000002765.6). NCBI lineage: Eukaryota > Apicomplexa > Aconoidasida > Haemosporida > Plasmodiidae > Plasmodium > Plasmodium falciparum. The sequence continues at coordinate 1,482,998 of NC_037283.1, forward strand.
TTTCTGCCAAATTTGCTTTTTATTTTATTTTATTTTATTTTATTTTTTCTCATATCAATTTTGTTTCCTTATATTTTCACAGATCAGAAGTCTATGAGAATTTTCTTTATTTTGTATATAAATTTTATTGTGTATATTAATTTTTGATTTTCCCTTTTTTTTTAATTTTTTTTTTTTTTTTTTTTCGAAGTTTTACCACCCTTTTTTTTAATTTTTATAATTCAGTATATATTATTATTATTCTATGTATATATATTTTTTTAATTCACAATGAACATATAATATATATCTTATTATTTGATTAATTACAAAATAGTATGTATTATATACAACAGAATGTATATTATATATATATATATATATATATATATATATATGTAGATATAGATATATAGAATTATATATATATATATAAAGAATAACAACCAACTTTTATATTTTTTTTTAAAAATAAGAAAAAAAATTTAATTAAATTTTATGATTAAGTTTTTATTTTTTTTTTTAATTGTATGAATTAATTGAAAAATAAAAAAAAAATTATATTGCCTTATAATCGTTCCTTTTGAGAACAAAATCTATATGTTGATTCACACATAAAGAATAAATAAAAATATTAAAAAGGAAAAAAAAAAAAAAAAAAATGTAGTTTATAGAATATAAATTTTTATGTTATCTTCTCCATAATATAATAGCTATATGATTATATGTGAAATGATTAAATGAACAATATTATATATATATATATATATATATATTTAATTTTTACGAATCCGAATCCAAAATATTCTTCAAGCATGAATTTATTGCTTTTTTTTTTATTTTTTTTTTTTACATATATAAAAATATATAAATTATATATGTAATATATTATATATATATATATATATATATATATATATATATTTATTTATTCATTCATGTAATGTTTAATATCTTAATATTAAATTCTTTAAATTTTAATATTATATTATAACAATATAATATATTTATTTTATTATGTTTCTCTAGTTTCTTTAAATTAGTCATCAAAAAAAAAAAAAAAAAAAAAAAAAAATTGTACCCAAATATTTTTGTAGCAAAATATAGATACATATCTCTATATATTTATCCATATATACATATATATGTTCACATGTTCTACTTAATGATAAGATGATCCTGTCATATAATGATTCTCAAAAACATTTTGAAAGGACAAGTGAATTATAAGAACGCTAGTTATATCAATATAGAAAAAGATATAAACAACAAAATAAATAAAATTTTAAATTTGATAGTATACGATGTAAATAAAAAGAAAACTACGTCATGTTCATATATCACTGATTATATAAAATATATGAATAAGCATGTTTATAAATTAAGGGATGAACAAGATTTAATTCCAGATTCAAAAGATAATTTATATATTCAGTGGAAATATTATAATCAGATTACTGTAAATGTATTAAAAGAATATGTAAAGAAATGTCATAGAAATAATATTGATGGTAATTATAATTATGAAAAGAAAAAAAGAACAGAGCCTTACATTTTAACAGCTAATGATACATGTGCATTATTTCCATTTCATATGATAGATAATTATGCTAAGACAAAAGAAAAAAAAAAAAAACATGATGTATATTATGACATGTGTAATATCTTAGGAAATAAAAACGTATCATGTGAAAAAAATATAATAAATTTACAAAAATGTGAAGAGGAAATAACCTGTGAAATACAAAATGATAAGTCTATAGATAATCATATAATTTCTAAAAGGAATAATATTGAGGAACACATATTTGAGAACTATGTACAAAAAGATAAAAATATATTAAATAATTCTTCGTATATATATTATAATATTCCTAATTTGAATTATATAAAATATATGTGGTTACATCATTCTTTAGTTATATTCAAATTATTAATTGATACGAATTTAAAAGTTGATATTAAGAGACAATTTAATATGACAAAAATAATTGTTAGTCTCCTAAAGCAACTAAATAATAATAATAGTAATAATAATAATAATATAAATAGTAGTAGTAATAATATTAATAGTAGTAGTAATAATATTAATAGTAGTAGTAATAATATTAATAGTAGTAGTAATAATATTAATAGTAGTAGTAATAATATTAATAGTAGTAGTAATAAATATTATTATACTAATATCATAGATATTGATTTATATCTTTCTTATTTTTATTTATTATCAAAAATTAATATGATAGATAAACATATGGTTATCCAACTATGTACCCTATTTAAGAAGGATTATAAAAAGCTAAGTGATTTAAATAAGTTTTATCTTTTAAGGTCTATATATAATTTTGATTACTCCTCAAAACATTTTCAACAAATGTTGAATTATTTGCAAAAGTATTTCTATACGTTAATAAAAAAACACTACCTAGATAATAACACCTATCATAATTATGACGCATGTATTTCCTCTATATATGGAAAGAAAGAAATAAGTTCGAACGATATGTGTTATAATATAGGTAGGACACAAAAAGGAGAAAAAAATGAAATAACGAGTTTAAGGAAATATACAAAGGAGATAGATGTAAATGAAAATGTAAATGCAAATGTAAATGTAAATGAAAATATAAATAATATTAATTATAATAATAGTGATGATGCATATAACAACACTGAATTATATAATACTTTTTTGCCATCGTCATATAATATGTACAACACAGATATGTGTTATAATGTATTATCTAAAAAAATAAATAAAAATAATGACAAATTATTTTTTCATAATTATTTGTTGGAAATATTTGAAGTTTTATTTAAACGTAAAAAACATATAAGTCTTCTAGATAAAACCATATTCAAATGTGTCGTAAACCAAGAAATATCAATATATAATAAAATTAATTTAGATCTTTTTAAAAATATAGTAAAATTATGTGATGAAGAATTGATATATTTTCTTTTTAATAAAATAATACAAGATATAGAAAATTATGATAATTTAGAAATATACCAACTTTTGACACATTTGAAAAAATATGAAGAAAACAATTCCTTGTGTTATTTTTACAATTTCTTTCTTATTTTGAAGGAAAAACAATTTGAATATATGAACATAAAGCATGTTATATATATTTATATTTACATAAATAGATATTTAACTAAAGAATTTAAGAAACAACAAAAAAAAAAAATGATGAAAGATCTTATAAGTATAAACATAACAGAGAAAATAAATGAAATACATAATGTGGACAATATGATAGATATGTTACATAAGAAATCTAATTTTACATCTCAATATGAGTATATATATACATTTTTAAATTTCAGTATATATAATATAAATAATATAAATAAATATGATAATAAGCAAATAATAAAAAACAAAACTGATGATAATCATAATGTTGAAATTTTTAATAAGCTCTTAAATGAACATATTAATGAAAAAGATAAGGATGTGAAAAAAGATGATTTTTTTTCATCAGAAAATAAAGATAAAATGGATATGAAAATGAAAATAAAAAATGAGTTTATGTGTATAGAACTTTTAAATGATATAAATAAAAATATAACAATTGTATTATCACAAAAAATAAATTATATAAATATAAAAAATATAATTACCTTATTATATAATACTTGTCAAATTAGATATGAATATCAAATGAGTTTTGTTATGAATCTTTTTTTTCATTTATATGAAGAATATTCTATGTTAATAAATTTTTTACATTTATATAAAATATTGTTTCAAAATTTTTTGTTTTACTACTACAATGGTATTACTGAATATATCAAGGAAATATATGATGAGAATAAAGGAGAATATATTTATATGGATAAAAGAAATAATTATATGATATATACATATGAGAATAAAATGAAACATATTTATAATTATATAAATAGACGATATTATATAAATGAACATCGATTATATGATATAAATAAATTTACTATATTATTAAATATATATGAAAAATATCTTTTCAATTTTATTACTTATAACATATATAAATGTTCCAATATACAAAATGAAAAGATAAATGAAAAAATAAAGGAAAATGAGATTTTAAAGAATTCCTTTTTTATTATATATATATATACTCATTTACAATATATTATTTTTAATAAAAAAAAAAAATATAATCATAATATTCCTTTGAACAATGTAGAATTAATTTTTAAATATAGTAAGCAAATTATAAAAAAGATAAATATATATTTAAAGTCTAATTTATGGGCACTCGGATATATACAAAATATGAATGACTTTAAATGTAATGATGATAATCATAAGAATATTAATAATTTCGAAATGTCTAAACATACAAAATATAAATTTAACAATGAAGTGGAATGTAATGTATTATCAAACCATTTTTATGAAAAGAACAAATTTGATATATTATTATTTGAAAAATTAGAAGATAAGAAATTTGCACCTATTATAAATATTTCAACATTTATAAATTCTTATAATAATAAAGAATATAACGAATTTACAAATGACATAATACCTTATAATATTAACAATTCCATATTAAATTTTGAATATAATGTAGTTCCTTTATTTTATCATATCCTTCAATATATAAACTATATATGTACATATATATACTTTAACACTAATACAAATGAAAATATAAATATAAAAGAATCATTAATTTTTATTTCTTTAACTTGTTTAAAAAATAATTTCAATATATCAAATCATAATATTTTGCTCATGAATAATATTTACACAATACTGAAAAGTATCCATATTAATGAAATCAACAAAAATATTCTTTTTATTATATCTCTAGATTATATATACAAATATTGTAATGTTAAGAATATTATTAGGAAATTATTCAGATCTTCAAAAAATCGAAAATTCAATTATAATTTTAATATAAACGATATACATGAAAATACAAGGTAAGCAAAAATATAAAAATAAAAAATAACCGATAATTATTATATTTATATATATATGTATAAATATATATATATATATATATATATATATTTATTGTGTAAGATAGTATCAATTGGTGTGTTCTTTTATATTATAATCATTTATTTAAAATTTTTTTTTTTTTTTTAGGTGTAAAATTTTGTCAAGATATATTAAATATTTAAAAAGTGTACATATTTCATAAGAATTGTTGTTAAAGAATTCTTTTTTATCCTTCCCAAAAATTAAAAATTATATATATATATATATATATATATATATGTATATTTTATTGTAAAAAAAAAAAGAAAAAAGGACTGTATATATTTTATTTTTATAAATATATGATCACATTATTGTATATATATTTATAGTCACATATGATCTATTTGTTAAAATTTTTAATATATTTTTTTTTCTGTAATATTTTTTTTATTATTTTTTTTTTTTTTTGTGTTTTTCATTTTTTTCATAAGGGAACTAGAAAATTAATTTGACAATTTTGATAAAAATAGACTCTAATGTTTTTATCATAATTTAAAAAGAAAGGCAAAAGAAGTAATATATATATATATATATATATATATATATTATGTATAAAAATGATATGAGGTGAATACAGTTAATCAGCTAAAAAATAGATATTTAATATATTATATTTGTTTTTATTTATTTTTATTTATTTTTATTTTTTTTTATTTTTTTTTATTTTTTTTTATTTTTTTTTCCCCTTGTTCCAAAAACATACATATAAATATAATCCTTCTTATAATGTAGTGTCATGGATTCATCGCGAATAAGTGTGTGGAAAAAGGAGATAGGTCCATCATTGAATGATGTATTTTTAAAAAAAGATTTGGATAAAATAAAACATGGAGATGATGAAAACAAGAACAACATATATTTGAATACCATAAATGTTAATAAAAAAAATATTAATAATAATATTAATAATAATAATAATAATAATATTAGTAGTAGTTGTAGTAGTAGTGAATTGGTTGAGAAAAAAGAAAAATATAGCGATTTTATCTGTAGAGATAAATTTATATTTGATATGAATATTACGTGTTTTCCAAATTATATGCATAAGTCATCATTAAACATAAAAAAGAAATTTGATATAAGTGATTTAATTATAGAGGTTCGAGATGCAAGATTACCTTTTACATGTACTAATGATTTTATTATTGATGATTTAAAAAAAAAGCTAGCAATAAATTATAATAATAATAATAAGAAGAAGAAACGTATTATTATATTAAACAAAGTAGATTTAATACCAAGGAGGTTAGCTTTAAAAGCTCAAAGTTTAATTGAAGAAAAAACAAATACTATGTGTTTATTAACTTCATCCAAATATAATAAAAATATCTCAAAAATTAGAGATATATGTAAAGAAATGAAACCAAAATTTAAAAGTTTTGGATTATTTGCTATGCTTATTGGTTTACCTAATGTAGGGAAATCTAGTATTATAAATTCATTTAAGGATATTACATATAATTTAAGTAAATATGGCTACAAAAATAATAAAATAGCTTTTGAAGTCAATAGGAAAAGAGTAAAAACAAATGTCCTAGCTGGGACAACTAAAATGATTGATACATATAAAGTCTCAAATAATCCTTTACTTTATTTAATAGATACACCAGGAATTTTTTTACCAAAATTAGAAGATAAAGAAATTTCCTTAAAATTAAGTTCAATTGGAAATACTTTAGATTATAAATATGATCATATGTATGTTGGTGATTATATTTTATTTACACTTAATAAACACAAACATTATAATTATGTTAAAATATTAGGTTTAGATTCTCCATCTAATGATATTCGTTTTATATCTAATGTTATATCAACTAAATTAAATTTATGTAGAAATTATAAATATTTAGATATTAATGGAGGTTGTAGGTTCTTCATAGATATGTTTAGATTAGGTTTATTAGGTCATGTATGTTTAGAACCTGTACCAGATAAACAAGACTTTATCACTTATTTGGACTTTAAATCTGATGAACCTTTATCTATTAATTCCAAAAAATATCCAACACCATTCAGAGGTTTATTATAATGCACAATTTATATAAAAATATAAGGATTAATAAATATATAGACATAGGAAAAAAAAAAAAAAAAATGTAAAGCATTAACACCGTGTATATATATATATATATATATATATATATATAAATACCTATAAATATTTATACAAATTTCATATTTTCATTTTTTTTGATTCTTCTTCATTTTGAACACTAATTAAAATAGTAAATATTACTTTATTTATTTATTAAAAAAATTTAGAACCATTTGAATTTTTATTTAAATATATTTGTAAAATTAAAAACAAACAAAAAAAAAAAAAGAAAAAAAAAAAAAGAAAAAGAATAAAATAAAATAAAATATAATATAAAAAAGGAGAGAATAAAAAAAAACACCGCAAGATATAAATTCATTATATTGTACAAACAAATGAAAAAAAAAAAAAAAATTATTAATAATAAAAATAACATTTTTCAAAAATTTATAATTATTATATATATATATAATATATATATATATATAATATATATGATGGAACAAATATATTATTATGAATATATATGATTTCTAAAAATATACTAAAAAAATTAAAAAATAATAATCCTTTCAATTATCATATCGCCCTAATTAAGTATATATATATCTCTACATATATATATATATTTTATTTATTTATTTATTTAAAAATCTATGTCCCAGTTGTCTTCATCGTTCAATGGTTCCTCATCATCCTCAGCATCCTCCTCCTCTATTTGTTTAATATCAATATCTTCTGCATAAGTTTCACTTTTTGATACTAAAGGCGGATCAAGCAAACGACCAGCCAATTTATCCCAATTAAAGTTTGAGAAAAATGGGTGATCCTTTATGTCTTTGAAGCCATTTATTGAACAACCAATTCTTCCTTGAGGTAATCTACATAGAAGTCTTTTCATCAAATTTATGCTATCTGTGTCTGTTACATAATCTGGAAATGTAAGTTGGCCGGTTAATATATCACGGAAAATTTCTAATTGATCTTCTTCATCATTACCAAATGGTAATGGACCACATATAAATTCATATAGGCATATTCCCAATGCCCATATGTCAACAGTACATCCATAACCTTTTCCTAAAATAACCTCAGGTGCCATATAATGAGGTGTACCTACTAATGTATAAGCTCTACCTTGTACCTTTTTGGCACAACCAAAATCGATTAGTTTTACATAACCTTGTTTATCTAATAAAATGTTTTCTGGTTTTAAATCTCTATATACAATATTTCTTTCATGTAAATATTCAATAGCTAAAATGATAGAACCTAAATAAAATTGAGCTTGTGATTTAGATAATAAACCTAATTTTCTAATAGCATCATATAATTCTCCACCTGTTACTAATTCTGTTAGAAAATAGAAATATTTAGAATCTTTAAATGTTCTTACTAATCTTATAATAAATGGATGATCATTTTCTGCTGTTATTTCTCTTTCTAATTTTATATTGTTTTGTTGATTTAAATTAATAATACTTCTTTTACTAACACATTTTAAAGCATATCTTATTTTTGTTGGTTTATGATGAACTAATTTAACTGTTCCGAAAGTACCTCTTCCAATAATTCGTTCTGTTTCTAGTTCATCCATTTCTACTTTAGTATCTTGCATTTTTATTCTTTCTTCCAAATGTGCTAACATAGGTCCTTGTATAATTTGTAAAAACACACTTTTATCAACAAACCAACATTCAACATTATTTACTTTACTTATAACAGAAGCTGTTCTTGGTTCATCATATAATAAAGCTCTTTCACCAAAGTAATCATTCTTTCCTAAGGTACGTAACCTTTTTTTATTTTTTACTATTTCTACTTCTCCATTTTTTATTATATAAAATCTAGATCCTACTTCTCCTTCTTGTATTATATAATCACCTTCTTCATATCTTGTGGTTCTAAAAGCTTCAATTAATAAATTACATTGTTTATCAGTTAAGTATCTAAAGATATACATTTTCTTTATAATACTTTTTTTATTATTATAATCAATAGATGCATCAATATTATTATTTCCTAGACAATCAGCTAAACAAGTTTCCGTTATTAATGCGATTTTACAAACTTCTAATGATTTAATAGTATGCTTAAATGGTTGTTTCTGATTTAATACATATTGATCTCCAAAAGACATTCCTCTGGATAATATACCAATAGAAGTATCATCAAGAAATAATTCTACTTTACCTTCCAATACAATAATATATTTAACGGATTTTACCTTATCCTTATGTAATATATTATAATTAGCTGGATAATCTCGAACAATGGCGGTATCTGCTAAATCGTTTAATTGATCCCCACTAAATTGTTTAAAAATTTCACTCTGTTGTAAAGCTTCAGTCATAATATTACGAAATAAAACTACTTGTAAGTTTCCTAGAACAATATTTAATAATTTCCTACAAATGGATGCACAAGCGGTTGGTTCTTTTGCAATGATTGTTGCACTTCTTGGTTCATCATACAGTAGAGCTCTTTCCCCAAAATAGGAACCCTGTTAAAAAAAAAAATAATAATAATAAGTGTTATACATATATACATATATATATATATATATATATCAAAATATCTAAAAATAATAAAACGTATAACATTTATGCATAAAAAAAAAAACAAAATGAAAGAATATATGTACATTTTTGTTTCATTTTTTTTTTTTATTTTTATTTTTTATTTTTTTTTTATTTTTTTTTTTTTTTTTTTTTTTATTTTTTTTATTTTTTTTATTTTTTTTATTTATTTTTTTTTTTTTGCGTACTTTCTCTAAAACCCTTATCTCTTCATCGTTAATATATACTGTAGCCTTTCCTTCTTTCAAAATGTATAAGACATCTCCATAATCTCCTTGTTTAACAATGGTTTCACCAGATTTAAAGTTTTGTATTACACAAGCATTAGTAATCATGTTTTTTTGTGCTTCAGTTAACATATCAAAAACTGAAACGGAATCGATAAATGTTCTGTTTTCGTTAAAATTTCTATTAGATAATTGTTTTAGGGTAGCTCTAAATGTACTTCTTTGAACTCCCCATAGAGTTCCATCAGTTTCTGCAATAATAGTTGCACTTCTTTGGGTATTATGAATTAAAGCAGCTTCACCGAAAGAACTACCTTTTCCCATAGTCTTTACTTTTTTATCATTTACATAAACGTCAAATTTGCCACTATTAATAATGAAAAAGTATGACCCTAAAAGGGGGGGAAAAAAAAAAAAAAAAAAAAAAAAAAAAAAAATATATATATATATATGACATACACATTACATAAATATTTTATGTAAAGACGGATATATATTTTATTATTAACAAGAAATTATTTACTTATATATATATATTTATTTATTTATTTATTTTGGTACCTTTTTCCCCTTGTTTTATTACTAAATTTCCACTTTTAAAAACAAAGAATTGCATATAATTAGACAGAGTCAATATTTCATTATCGTTTAATGTACTACAAACTAGATTATTTTTTAAGGAAGTCTTTATCATATCAATATCTTCTGAAAGCTTTTCCCGAAGTTCTAAATGATCCTAAAAATAAAATTAAATATATGTTATAGATAAATAGAAAAAAAAAAAAAAAAAAATTCTGAAAACAACATTTGTATATAATTAAATATGGATATGTAATTTAAAAATAATATATAATAAACCATCACAAAAATTAATACATACATTATTCCCTTTTAAATATACAATTTAAAAAAAAAATTACAAATTCCTTTTATTTCTTACCTCCATTAAACTATCTTCTCCTGTAAAATCATCATTTGAAAATATAGCCTTCTTTTTATTTCTTTCATTCCTAATAAAAATATGATTAAAAAAGAAAAAAAAAAAAAAAAAAAGAAGAATTATACATTAGTAAACAAGAGCAATTTTAAAAAGAAATATATAGAACATCCATAACATGTAATTAAATTTTCTATACATTATATTTTTTAAAAATATAAAACTAAAAAAAAAATAATAATAATAAATAAAAACCAAAAAAATGATGCACATATAAGTTTGTAAAGTATTATGAAATATTCTTAATCTTATAATAAATTTGTTACCTTCATATAAACAAAATTACATAAATGTAGGTATAAATTTATTATATATATATATATATTATATATATGTTTTTTTCTTTTTTTTTTTTTCAACATATTTCAAATTTACCCTTTTTTTAGATTATCATCTTCTTCCATTTTTTTTTTTTTTTTTTTATTATCTATTATATATTTTATATACACTTAATTTCTCTCTAAATCTTTGTGTATACAAATTAAAAAAAAAAAAAAAAAAATGTGTAAATATTTATGAGAAAATAATTTTCCTTTTTTATTACACAAGTTAAAAATATTAATTATTAAAACATGGTGAAATAAATTGTATATTTTAAAAGTGTTTAATTTAATTGAGTTTTTAAAAATATAAAAAAAAAAAAAAAAAAAATTAGAAAATGTATTAATAAAAATTATGTTTGCAGAAATAAGTAAAAAAAAAAAAAAATTTAGGTACAAAAAGGTGGAAAATTAAAATTTGGAAATTAAATAAAAAAATAAAAAAATTAAATGATATATATATATATATATAATATATATATATTTATTTTTTTTTTTCCTTTTTTTTCTTCAAAGAAATGTTAATATATTTATATATAATAATTATGAATTTATAACAAAAAAAAAAAAAAAAAAAAAAAAAAAAAATTGATATTATTCTAAATTAATTCTTCAAATTAATTCAAAAAAAAAAAAAAAGAAAAAATACAATGTATAAAATTAATCACAATAAATAGAAAATAGAAAAACATGTGTAAAATAACAATTTATTCATTCATTTATTCATTTTTTTTTTTTTCTTTTAAATCAAAAAATGTGGCTGTAATATTATAGGTTAGGAATATGATATTTATTTTATGCATAAATTAAAAAAAAAAAAAATATATATATATATATATATATATATATATATATGAAATATTAAATCTGAAAGACTTTGAAATTTCTTTAAATCATAATTTATAATTTTTTCTGAATACCTACTTTGTTATAAAATTAATATATTTTTTTTTTCTTTACTTTTTTATCTTGTCTTTATTATTGTTTGACATGAAAATAAAACAAAAACAAGTAAATAATGAAGATATAAAATAATATTATTTCGATTTGGTAATATTTCTTAAAAATAACAATTAGTAATTATATATAGAAAAAAAAAAAGGTTTATTCTATATTGATAATGTATTTATTTTATTTTATTATTATATTTTTTTAATAATTTAACATGATTTTTATTATGATATATTTACATGGAATAGGGCATCTGTTTAAATGTTTAATATATATATATATTTAATCAAAATGAAATTTTTTTTTCTTTCTGTACTCTTTTATAATATATACATATAATAATATACTTCTGTATAAATACATAGACAAATACGTACATGTATTCATATATATATATATATATATATATATACCACATTTTCATATTAACATATTTTAATTAAACATCTTGATATACAGAAACAAATTATAAACATGTATATTTAAATAAAAATTTAGGAATATAATGTGAATAATTTAATACGTTGTAAAAATTATTTCAAATATATATTTATATACAAAAAAAAGGAAAAAAAGAAAAGGAATAAAAGGTGTGTTTAAATAGTTGATGTCATTTTATTCTATCCTATCTTTACTTTGTTCTTGTCATATATAAATTTTTTTTCAATAGAGAAAATAAATTAACCTGAACATTCAATATTATAATTATCATATTGGCTATCCAATTAACTTAACTTCAACACTAGATTTTTTATTGTCTTTTGAATTAGCATTTTGGTATTGTTTTGATAACAAATAATAAAAGTATTTATTATTAATTTTCTGCCTATTATAAGCCTAAAAAAAAAAATAAAATAAAAAAAAAATAAAATAAAAAAAAATATACCGATATATATATATATATATATATATATATATATTTATATTTATTTATTTATTTATTTTTATATGTAAAAATATTCATTAATTTTTTATACTTGTGTTATGTTCAGAATATCCACATTTTTTAAATACTTAATATGCTTTAGGAATAAGGGTATAAATACATTATAAAAATTAATGTCATTAAATGATAAATAAGAAAATGATCTTAATAGGGATGCTAATATTGGTAAGCTAATAAAGTAAACATTTTTACAAATATATATAGATAAAATTTGTAAAAGTGTGTAATTTGTTACTTTTATATTATTATAAAATAGGATTTTATTATTTTGTCCTTGTTCATTAGATACGTTTTTATTATTATTTAACCATAAATAAGTATTGTATACAACATTTTTAATAGTATGGTTAAATCTATTTTTTTTAACAATTGTTTGTTTTGTAAATGGTAAAAGATTATACAAATATATAGATAATGTTTTCGCATCACATAAGTTATTAATATATAAGTCGATAATTCTATGAGTAATAGAATATATGAATGATTCCTTATAATATCGATCTGTATGTACTAAAAATATTAATACACTTTTAATTTCTTTACTATCAAAATTATCAATTATATATGTTTCATTATTTTTTATTAAATTAAGAACTTTATTTTGTAATTTATTAAAATTTGAAGAATTGTGATGCATATTTAATGATAACATAGAATCAATTATATAGAATATATGACCAATATAATAATTATCTATAAATAAAAGTTTCTTTCGATATCTACATATTTTATTATTATTACATGATAACATGTTATCCTTTTTATTTATGTATATTGCAATTTTTGTATTATCCAAATGAATACATATATTTTTAAACACATCAATCATTTTTTGGTAGTTAAATTCATAATACAAATTTTCTCTTATAAAATCATTATACATATTAATATATTTATCAATATGTAAATTTTCCTTATTGTCAATATTTTTATTTTTATTATTATTATTATTATTATTATTATTATTACCATTTTTGTTCTTGTGCATGTTAATAAATGGTTCATTTTTTATATCTTTCGTTTTATAATCTTCATAAAAAAATAATTTGTCCCATTGTGACATATGTAACATTTTAGATGTTGATTTTTTTTTATCATTATTAATTTCTATATGAATATTTTCTTTCTTTTTGAATAAATTTTTATTAGTTGATTTTGAATTTAAAAAGAAGGAATAAAAATTTAATCCATCATTATATAAACTATTTTTAAATAGTGTGTAATTATCTCTATTTATATTTTTAATTTCTTGTATATATAAATTATGTATATCATTATCATTCGTTTCATTATTTTTATCTATATCATTATTACTATTAATATTTATAGAATCAGGATTATTAAATTGTTCTATATGATCATTATTATTATTATTATTATTTAATTGTTTTATATTAGAAGAATCATTCTCTTTGTCAACTTTGTTGTAATGTTCTTTATCCTCTTCTTCATATAATTCATCATTCTGAAAATTGTCTTCATGCCTAGTAATGGTTTGAATTAAATCATCAAGCAAATAATTATTAAAAGTTATATTTTCATTTTTATATAAAGCATATATACGTGATAACATACATACTTCAAAAAGATTTGCATTTTGTTCATAAACATTTTTGTTTATTTTTCTGGTTAAAAGAGAAAAGATGTTTTTATCAAAAAAATTCATTTTATGTAAAAATTGTAATATGTTTAACAAAATGTAATTATTAAAATTATAAAAATTTTCTATAAATATTTCTATGATAGGAACAATTTTATTATTATCATGTACATCACTAAGTAAACTAAGACATTCAAAATATTTGTAAATTAGTACTGGTTCTACCTCTTCATTATTTATTATAAAATCTCTTAAGATATTATCTAATGTTCCATTACTCACTTTTAAAAAAGAAAAATAATAAAACATCATCATTAAATAATTTATATTTATATTATTTAATAAATCTTTTGTATTTTTACTTTTATATATATTATCAAATTGCTTACTGAGTTCTGTCAAAAAGTCCAAATCGTATATTCTTTCCATATAACAAAAATATAGCATAGAAAATATATCTACAAATTTTATCTGATGTTTATTAGAATCATCTTTTGAAAATTCAATCTTATATTGTATAAATTCAAGTAGTACATTCTTATATTCGTTTATATATATATTTTTTTTATCATCAGTACTTTCCTTAGTGAAAAAATCTATAATAAAATTTGGGATGACATCAGGATTTTTTTTATCATGCTTTTTTAGGATATCATTAAAGAATGGACTCTTTATATTGTCACAATTTTCCTTAGTATGAGCATATTCTTCATTTTTATTATTTTGAATGTTTAAATTTTTAACTTTATCATCTTTATCATTGTTATTCTTTTGCATAGAATTAAAGTTTACTCTTTTTATAAATTCTGGTATATCATTTTTTATTAATATATATCTTTTATATAAACTTGGTCCATGAAAATATCTTGAAAATAATATACGTCTTGTTAACATTTTGTTATTCATTCTTTATTTATTTTTTGTTTTTTTTTTTTATAATTTATATATTATATTTAAAAAAATAAGATGACAGTTCAAATTGTATATATTATAATATAACAAAAAAAGAGAAACTATAAATAAATAAATGAATAAATAAATAAATAAATATATATATATATATAATATGTAATAAACAATTTATTATTATGTAATAATATAATACTACTTATTTATTTTTGTTATACATTTTATTCCTTTTCAAGTATATGATCAATTAATTTAAAATCTACTGCTTCATCTGCATTAAAATATTTATCTCTTTCTAAAACATTTGAAATAACATTTGTATCTTTTTCTGTATTTTTAGAAATTATTTCTATTACTTTTTTTTTGGTGTTCATTATTTCTTTATTTTGTATTTCAATATTGGTTGCTTGGTTAAAGGGTATGATAGAATAAGATTGATTTAAACAAAAAGAGGAATTTTTTAAAGAAAAGCGATAGCCTTTTTTTCCACTGCTAGCTAATATACAAGCAATTCCATACGCTTTTCCAAGACAATAAGTATACACATCAGAAGATATATAATTAATTACATCAACTATTGATATTACATCAGTTATACCATTCAAATTTATTATTTTATTATTATCTATATCACCTGTACTGTTAATATATAAATGTATAGGTTTTCTTTTAGATTCATATTCTAAATATAATAACTGTGATATGATTTGTTCTGATATATGAGGATAAATAGGTGATGATAAAAATATAATTCTTTTAGATAAAAGTAATGAAGGTATATTTATGTTATACTTGTGATGTTCATTATAGGAATAATATAATGGACTTTTATTATTATTTTTTTTTTTATATCTTTTTATATTGATTTTGTTTGTAATAAAATTATATCTCGTTATAATTTTTGTACATTTACAAAAATTTATACAAATTAACATAAATAATAACAGGCCTTGCATTTTTGAGTATTCAAAGCATTATATATATATATATATATATATATATATATTTTTCCATATATATTGTGAATATATAACAAGGAACATATATTAGTATGCCATATTTTATAGTTATAATTATGCTACGATGGATACATATACATACTTACATACATGTATATTTAATATGGGATAATATTTATTTTATATATTTGGTGTTTTTATATGTGAATTATTAAATATAAATTATGTAAAAAGAAGAAATATATATATATATATATATATATATATATTAAATTAAATTTATATTATATATAAATATATATCATTTAAAATAATATAAATGCATATAATTAATGGAAACTATAATGAGCTTATAAATTGTAATTAAGCTTCATAAAAATATAGATTTGACATAAAAAAAAAAAAAATATATATATATATATATATCATAATAAATGATATAAAAAAAAAAAAAAAAACGAATAATATATATCATATGAAATAAAATACCGAGAGATATATTTTTTTATTTTTCTATTTATATATTTTTAAGAAAAAAAAAAAAAAAATTAAATAACCAAAATAATTTTTACACATATTATATATATATATAATATATGTGTGTTAATTTGTCATTTATTATACTTATAATTTTAAGATGAAAATTTTTCATTAATGTATGATTTAATTAAGTTAGCTTCCTCTTCCATTTGTTCAATTGATCTAATGGATGTACTAAAAAAAAAAAAAAAAAAAAAAAAAAAAAGAAAAGGTGTAATATTGTCAAGTTCATATATTATAATTAATAAAATCATTATGAAGAAAGCGTTTAATATAAAACATTGAGATAATGTACATTCAAATTATAAAATAATATAACTTATTAATGATATGTAAAAAATATGATATAATAAATTTATATACATATATATATATATATATATATATATGTGTAATAAATTAATTTTACTTGAATTCTTCCAGTTTAAAATTTCGTTCTATTTCATTTTGAGAACATACATTAATTGTATTATTGCAAGAATTACATATAATATTTTTTCCATAGCCTAAGTTAATTTTATTCATATCATTATAAATATTATCATTATTTTTGTAATCATTAATTTTCCTTGGTATTATATGAATATGAACATGATCAACAGTTTGCCCTGCTTCTTTGCCATCTTGAATAGCAATAGAGAAATCAGTTGTATTAAATAAGTTGCCCATAATATAACACATAAAATTACATAATAAATTTATATCGATAATTTCTTCTATATCTAAATCATTGTAGTGTTTTTTTTTTTTTAAAGTTGTTAATAATATATGACCAGGTAATAATGGCTTATTATTTACAAAACCATAAGAATATTTAGTAGTTATAAATACCTCCCTTTTGTCAATTTCATATATACCGAATTCATATTTTTCAGAACTCTTATTTTTATACCATTCTAATTTTTCAAGTATGTTTTTATATTTTTCCATTATACAAATAATATACGAAAAAATAAAATAATAAAAATATAAAATATATAAATATATATATATATATATATATTCAAGTTCAAATAAAAGAGAGCTTATTTTATTATTATATTTTTTTAATGATTACAGAATCTGAAAAAATTATAAAAATGTAGTACAGACAATATATTCGTACAAATTATTTCGAGGTGTACTTTTTTATATTATATTATTTATTCTATCCTTAATATGTGTTTCCCTTTATAATTGGAAACACACATATAAAGTATATATTTATTTATATGTTAATATTTTAATTTAATTTTTTCGTGTACTTATATAGGAGGTTTTTCAAAATATGCACTGATTTTAATTTATATATATAAAAAGAATATAATACATACATATATATATATATATACATTGACAATATGTTCCTTTTTTTTTTTTTTTTTTTTTTTTTGTTAATTCAATTGTTTTTATAATGTTATTATTTATTCGTGATCTAAACAAATAGAATAATATATATATATATATATATATATATATATATATATATATATTATTGAAAAAAAAAAAGATGAAGATTTTTCAATTGTTGATGGATGTGGTATATATTTATATAACAATATGCATATTATTATTTATACGAAAAAATATCTAGAATAAAATATTATTTACATTGTTTTTTTATTTTAATTATTCTAAATATACCCATTGATAAAAGTTTTATAAAAATACATATATATATATATATAGTTTATATTTATATTATTATTTTTTGGGAATATATTTTTCTTTCTTTTAAATATATAAAAATTGTTATGTTATAATTATTAGCATGCATATATAAATAAATAATATTCACAATATATAATATACTTAAAAAAAAAGGATAAAGCGGCTCACAAAATTATAATATTATGTTATATTATATGTATAATTATATTAAAATATATTATATATAATAATATTGTTATATATACAACATATACATAATGTATATAATTACATGTATATATATATATAATATATATTTAACAAATGTATTATATACAGTATCATAATATTATTATAAATATATAATATATTATTGAAATTAAGTACATATTTTTCCGTGCATACCTTCATTTTTTTTTTTTTTTTTTTTATCTTATATAAAATGTATATATTAATTTTTATTTTATTTTTTCTATTTTTATTCATAAAATAATATATTATATTTTTATGTTTCCTTATTATATATTTTTATATATCCTCATGAATTATAAAAAAAATTCATTTTTTTTTTTTTTTAATAAATATATGTATAAATAATAATTATATGTATATATAACTCCCCCCCCCAAAAAAAAAAAAAAAAAATATATGTATAATATATATATTATTTATATATTACATAATTCAAAAAAGAGGATTTTTCGTACCAAATATATTTATAACTTGGATAATGTATATATAATAAAAGTACAGTGAAAAAATATATTTTCATTTTTTTTATGGATGTATAAATGGATTTCAAAAAGGAATATATATATATTTTTTTTTTTTTTTTT
>NC_037283.1:1510000-1520000 GCF_000002765.6 Plasmodium falciparum 3D7
ATACCATCATCACTTAATCTTCCTGATGTACTCTTTTTAATTTCTCCATTCTCTGATGGTAATGGTAGTCTTTTTACATTATCACCCATTCTTTTTTATTTATTTATTTATTTTTTTAATATAATTATAAATATATAATTTAATTCTGGTATTTTTATGCTAATATATATATATATATATATATTATTATTTAAATATATGTATATATATATATATATTTATTTTTTATTTCTAAATAATATGCATTAATATATAATATTTAAAAATATAAATAAGTTCTTTTCTTATTTTACATTTAAATTAAAATCCAATATATTCTTGTGTGTATTATATTTCTTTGTCCTTTACTCTTTATACTTTCTAAATCAATTATTATTATTATATTATTTATTATTATTACTATTTATTTATTTATTTATTTTATTATTTTATTTTTTTTTTTTTTTTTTTGGTAAAATATAATATATATATGTTTATATATTATTTAATAAATTTTGAACTATCCACTAATTTTATAATGTTTAATATTATAAAATTATATATATATATATATATATATATATATAAAATATATTTTAGTCAATTAAGTTAGACAAATTAAAAATTTACACTTAAGCTTTATATATTATAAATATATATATTGAAAGACAGAATTATTTCTTCCTTTTTCTGATAATTTTTTTTTATTTTTTTCTCTTTATTTTGTATAATATCTATATGATTAATATAAAAAAAACAAAATACATAGATATATAAAAATATGTATACAAATATATATATTTTTTAATATCTTATTTGAATAAAAAATAAAAAAAATTATATATTTACAAATGTAAATAAATAAATAAATAAATAAATATATATATATATATATATATATATATATATATATATAATTTATATAACAAAGTTTTTCTTTTAAAATAATAACATATTTTTAACATGTATAAATACAAATATATTTATATTATAATAATATTTTGGATAATTAAAAAAATTATATATACTTCATTATTCAGTGTAATATTTTGATAATATTATTTATAGTATGACAATAAATTAAATTAATAATTTAAGAAAAAATGTACACAAATATAATAATAGAGAAAAGACAAATTAATTAAGTTATAAAATAACAGAATTATATATATCTTTCTAGAAAATAATATAAAATTCTAAACATATTATATACATAATTAATAATAATAATATATTTAACAAAATCATGCAAACAAAAAAGAAAAATAAAATAAAAAAAAAAAATAAAAAAATAAAATAAAATAAAATGAAATGAATAAATAAAATAATTAATATTAAGAACTATAAATATATTCTATTTATTTTAATATCTCATTTTTTTCATATATTTTTGTATTTTGATAAAAATTTAAAAATGAAAGGAATTTAAAAAATTATTTTAAACTTAAAAATACAATATATATTTTTTTCTTCATGGACAATTTCATGAACAATATATCTTAAGTATACTTATCTTAGAAGGGTTTTATTTTTTTTTTTTATCATTTTTTATATAATATATTAATGTATATAAATTTTTATGAATAATTATGTACATAACAAATGATATATAAAAATTCACATTATTTATATTCTGAAAATATAAAATATATATTATATATATATATATATATTTAAAATGAAAAAGAAAGATTATATAATTATGTGTTAAAACAAAAAAAATATATTTAAAAAAAAAAAAAAAAATATTAATGTGTACATAATAATAACATATATATATATATATATATATATATACATGTGTTAAATGAATAGGATAAAAATAAAATAAAATCATATATTTATATGAAAATATGCAAGTGTGTTCAAATAGTAACAATATATGAATATTTACATATCTAATAAAAGATACTATAAGGTAATATACATTACATAACTTGTATTATTATTATTATTATATATATATATATATAATATACATAATACATATATAATTTTTTTTTTTTTTTTTTTATAATAATGCATACATAATAACAATTTTGCAAATATATCAAAGTGGTATATTATTATATAAGCAATATATTATAAATATATAAAATGTTATTTATATAATTTTATAAGGTGTAAATTTTATATTTAATAAAATCATATTATTAATAAAAATTTAGCACAAAAGGAACAATTGTGTATTTTAAAAAAAATATATATTTTTCCATTTTTTTTTTTTTTTCTTTTGGACAAGTATTATTTGTTTAACAAAAAAAAAGGAAAAAATGAAATATATATATAAATATATATGATTTGACAAATTATTGTGTACACAATATTATTATATATACATATATATGTTTATATGTATATATATATGAATGCAAAATATTATTAATTACAAAGGTGTATACTACATTAATAAATAAATAAACATAATATAATATATATATATATGTATTTATATATTTATATTTTACACCTATATAAGATATAAAATAATAAAGTAAAAAAACAGTTATAAATTTCTGATCAAATTAAAAATGACAAAATTATAATGTTATATATTTAGTTATATATATATATATATATATATATATATATATATATATATATATATATGTGTATAAAATGCTTATATACTATATATTTAAAAACATTTTTTTTCTTAATATTATATAACTTTATAATTTAATAAATGTATTTCAAATAGCTTTACTATATATACAAATTACACCATTTGCATAGGCAAAGAAAAATCTACTGAATAAACATATTTAAGTGTGTATATGTACAAATAAATATTTCAAATAAAAAAATACAAACATGTAAGGAATTATATATATGAATATAAATATAAATATATATATATATATATATATATATATATATATATATAATACCTAATGGTAAAAATAAAATAAAAATATGATTGATTTATAAATATAATTTATTATATATAAATTTTATATATATGTAAAAAATATAAACATCTGTTATTTGTGGTACTAAAAAAATATATAGTTTCATATTAAAATATAATTATTATATATATATATATATATATAATTTCCTTTTCTTTTATTTTAAAAAAGGAATATGATTGTACAAAAAAGAAAAAAAAAAAAAGAAAGAAAAAAAGGAAAAGAAAAATTAAATAAAACAAATAAATTATAAAAAAAAAAAAAATTAGATCACCTATTAAGTTCATATTACAAAAATTTCTATATATATATAAAGTCATCTATAAATATATATATATATATATATATATATATTCTACAAAATTGTAGATTATTAAAATGTTGATTCAAAATTATAAATATGGAATGGCAAAAATTTATAATAAAAGAAAAAAAAAGAAATTAAAAAACTGTTAAAAATTTAAAGAAATATATAAATAAAATAAAATAAGAAGCAAAAAACAATTTTTTTTTTTTTTTTTTTTTTTTTCCGTCGTTGTTTCATTCGTATACAAAAAAAAAAAAAAAATAAATAAATAAATAATAAAATATAATAACAATAATATGTTATATATACATGAAATTATTAAATTTATAAAATTATTATAAATTTAAATAAATATCTAAAGCAATTAAAAATTTAAAACAAATAAAAATATATATACATATATATGTAATATATTCATATGTTCAAATATTTTTAAATAATGTATATATTTTAAAATATATTTATATTTAAAAAGTATAAAAATAAGAAAAGCAGATAAATGTGCACATATATGTTTGTATATCTTTTATTTTTTTTATAATGCTAATTTGTGTAGTCTTCAAAGACTTTATATAATTATACTTTTGAAATAATAAATAAATAAATAAATAAACATTCTTTATTTATTTTATTTACGCTTTAAAACTTATTTTCCATTTTGAAAATATGAAATATGATTTGAGTCATAATATATAAATATATATATATATATATTTTTTTATTTTTAATTTTTAAAGCTCTAATTTATATATGTATTTTCATACGATGTCGTACTTTTCTTTCTATAAATATTATACAGATCTCTAATTTCAACTGTATCATATGGATTATGAAGATTGTATATATTTTCATTTAGTTGTACATTTTTTTTTTTCATGTCATTTTTATATTTATTTTTTGTTTTCTTCTTTTTTGGAATTTTCTTATTGACTTTATTTTCATCACTATATATACTGATTTTATTTGAGTAATCATTTTTATATTTATTGTTAACTAATTTGGTTGTTTTTATTTCCTTCTTTTTATGGGAGCTTATATTATTCACTTTGTTAAAATTGTTTATTAAATTTAATTCGTCCTACATATATGGAAAAATAAATAAATAAATATATATATATATATTTATTGAAGATATTTTAAAATTTTCAAATTAAGATTACCACATCATCAGCCAGACAATATTTTGCACAATTCGACAATACGTTCAGTTCTTTGGAATTACTGAAACGTTCCAAGAAGGTTCTAAAAAATAAATAAATAAATATATATATATATATATATGTATAATCTCCTATATACGTATATACAAACGCATATATATATCCATTACATTATGTTATTTATAAATCCGTCCGTGTATTTTACAACATTTTTAAATATGCTTTCTTGCTCTTCAATATTTTTATTATAAGAATGTAATTTTCTTTTAAGATTTTCAATTCTTTCTCTTTGCTGCATTAATTCCATATTATAGAGATGACACATGTCATCCATTTCGCTACATTTTTTTAATGTTGCATTAATCTGCACAAAAAAATAGAAATACAAAACTATGAAATTTATGATATTAAATGAGTGTATGCTTTATTTAACCCTTCCAAATATTAAAGAGTAAAAACGCATTTAATTATGTACATCAAAAAGGTAAGCATATATATATATATATATATATATATATATATATATATATATATTTATTTATTTATTTATATATTTAATAGTATTTTCTTTTCATATACTTGTCTACTGTGTTCATACATCATACTTCCATTAAATATGAACGAAATGATCAAGAATATAAAACAAGAGGAAAATAAGAACTTTTAACAATAACAAAATAAAATTAAAATAATAAAATAAAACTTTTATATGTCTAATGTACGGGCAATATAAATTTGCTAATATTTGTATATAATATTTAAAAAGTAATTTTTCTTTTTCAATATGGATATTGACAACATTAGAAAAAAAAAACAAAAATAATTATTTGATTGTATATATATATATATATATATTATATGTATGTATAAATTAATATGTTTCTAATTTTTGTTCCTAAAAAAATTTTTACAATTTGTTAGCATATTAAGTTGTACACAATTATTCTTCAATTTTATAAGATTAACTATGATATTTTAAAATGTATGTTAATAAAAAAAATATATGCAAAAATATAAATGCATATGACAACCATACTAAATATATATATATATATATATATATATATATATATGCATATTTTTTTATTATTCGTAACCTACAAAAGCTACATCACAGATATAAATTTACAGCAAAACAATGTATTTATATTATATATATATATATATGTATATTTTATAATATAGTAATGTATTTTTTTTTTTTTTTTTAATTAATATATGCATACAATATTTATAGATAAATGCACATTTTTTTTTTAATGGTTGTAACAACAAAAAGTTTTTAAAAATAACTTAATATTAATGCACACAATTTATATATATATATATATATATGTCAACGTTTTATTAGTTTTGTTTATTTATTAAATTATTTATTAATTTTTATTTATTTCATTTCATTTATTTTATTTTATTATATTATATTTTTTTTTTTTTTTTTTACTTTGTTCTATTTTCCATAGAAAAATAAATGGGAAAAAAAGAAGAAAATATCTTCATTTTATATTTATATATGTATACCAATACTATTTATAGTATTCATAAAAAAAAATTATTACATCTTTTTTTTTAAGTTTTTTATCATGGTGAATGTGCATTGGATAAACTGAAAAGACGATATAGTATTAAATAAATACATATATAAAAAAAATATGATATCTTTGAAAAAGAAGAAAAATAAAAAAAGTTGCGTTAAATGAGAAAAGCCTAACAGGAAATACAAAAAAGAATAATAAAAGATTGTGTGATATATATATATATATATGATTTTTATATATATCATATAAAAACATGATTACTCTTAATCTTTGTAATAAAAGTACATTAATTTTATTAATATATATATATATATATATATATATATATATATTTCTTATTTTCATTAGATAAGTAATTTTAAATGATAATAAAATAAAACAATGAATCACTTTCTTTTATTATTATTATTTTTTTTCTTTTCGTATCATAAAAGGGTTCTAAAAGATAATATTCGGATTTCTTAGTATATTAATTATTACTAATAAATTATAAATAAAAAACTTTTTCTAATAATAAAATTAAAATATCAATATAATTTTTTGAAACAAAATTTCGTTTATCTTTTAGATTCTTTCTTCAACTAGTTATATCAAGTATTTAAGTAATTACATTTTATATATTTTTGTTTTCCTCTCTTTACTTAGCATATGAAATGAACTAGAATAAAATAAAAATAAATAAATTTTTCATATTTGTATATATTTTTTTATATATATGTTACGTAAGGATAAAATTTACATTATTAACATATTACTATTGATTGTTATATATATTTGTTCTATAATAATGTTAAAATGCTTCCATATACAAATAAATAAAAAAAAATAAATAAAATAAAATAAAATAACACAAAAATAAAAAAAAAAAAAAGAAAAAACAATATGTTGTCATGAAATAAGTTATAATAAAATTTTCAATAGTTTTAGGTTTTCAAATGATATATACTTTCTTTGATTTGCAAGGGGAGTAATGATATTTTACAAAAAGGTTATAAATATATTTATTTTTGTTCTTGTAAAATATATATAATATATATATATATATATATATATCTTTATTTTATTGTGTATGTTTGCTTCTTTAAAAAATATTATATAAACTCATTTTATTTCATTTCATTTTATTATTATTGTAATTTTTTTTTTTTTTTTTTTTTTGTAATATATGAGAGTATGGGTAATACATTAGGTATTGAATGCTCATTTAACTATGTTCATGTAACAACTGTATTGATTAATAAAAAGTTAATAAAGGAAAGTAATAATGATAGTAAGAATGAAAAAGATATACGGGAAGAAAAGGAAAAAAAATTGCCTAAGAATGTTAGTATTCCAAGTAATGACAATAAATTAAATATGAATGTGCATTTATCTTGGTTAAAAGAAAAATACAAAAAGGAATATATTAACTTGGAAGAAGATGTATCAAAATCTGATGAATATAATAACTGTGATGACGATTATATTAAAATGAAAAAGAATACTTTTTCTTACATTTTGGATATGCAACACATTATTGATAGTGATGTTCAAGTGTTTAGTTTAAAAAAGAATAGTGAAAAAAATGTACACACACATATATCTATAAATGAGTTATATAAATGTTTTCATGAAGATGATAACCTTGAAAAAAAATTTATTAAATATCTTAATTTTGTAAAATATCACAAGTTGGATATTTCTCAAATTGATACTGTAAATATTCAGCATTTATATGATGATGAAATAGCTGAAATTTATTTTTGGTCATTTAAATTAAAATATTTAGACGAATGCATATTGAAATATTATAAAAAGAATATAAATTATATGTTTATAAATGTAACGGGGAAAAATAAAAATCTTATTAAAAAGAAATTTCTTCAAATAACAGGTAAAAATAATATATTCCAGCATAATGAAATAAAATGTATAAATAATTCAATATGTTTCCTAAAAAGGTTTATGCCAACTAATTTATATTATTTTACAAAATATAATGAAGAAAATGAAAGAGCTAGCTGTACTAGCCAAAATGACGAAGACGACGAAAAGAAAAAAAAAAAAAAAAATTTATTATATCAATCGTTCATAAATAAAGAAGAGGTTAGTGAAATAAAATCTTATGTAATAGTGAATATGAAACGAGCTGTTTGTTATCATTTAGTTAATGAACAAAATTTGATAGAAAGAATAGGAACGTTATATGTAGGATTTAGAACTGTTATGGGACTTTTCTTATTAATTACAGGTAGGCCTTGCTCTTTACAAAGAATATGCCAGCTAGCGAAAAATGGAACAAACAGAACTTTTGACATGACCGTTCAGGATATATATGGAACGTCCTATTCAAATGCAGGTTTATGTAAAGATTTAACGGCTTCCTTTTTTGGTAATGCTCAGCATATAGAAAATGTGAAGAATATTTTGAATACATATGATGAGGAGAAAAATATTAATATAAAAGAAGAAGATGACAAATTAATGAATGTTTATGAATATGAGAATGAGAGTTCATGTTATGAGAATGTAAGCAGTTGTATGAGTACAGAAATTAGTGAATGTCAGGAAATTTTTGAAACGGAAGAATGTATTGGTTTTGAGGTTGAGAAGAATAACATTAATTATTATAGGAATAAATATTCCTTCTTAAGTAAAGATAAAACAAAAAAATTGTTAGTATCAAATAAGAATTTTAATGTATATGATAATTGCAAAATTCCCATTTTTAATTTTAATAGTGATTCTTATTGTAATTACATGAATAGTTTTAAAAGTAAAGAAAAATTATTTAAGCATAATATTGAAGAGCAACAAAAACAAGAAGAAGGATACAAACAAAAAGAAGATGATAATTTTCTTATGAATGATATAGATAATTATTTATCAATAAAACATAGTTTAAGTGATAATGAAATAAATATGTATGAATATCATAGAAAAAACTATAATTTAAAAAAAAGTTTTTTAAAAAAATTATTTAAAAAGCAATATCTAAATGAGAATGGTAAAATTATACATAATATAAATTTGTCAATTCAGAAAGAAGTCAGTTCATTTATATTGAAAAATAAAAAAAGGTTTTCATATAAAACATATGATAAACAAATAGTCAAAAAAGCGTGTAAAAGTATTACTCTAAAAAATGTATGTTCTGAAACAAATAAAAACAAAATGGATAGTAATTTAAAGGATAAAACCATAGTAAAATACAACACCAAAATGTGTGATTTATCCAGATCCTTATTATCAATGGCTATATTTACGACAGTTTATTTGTCGTATATTCATTGTAATTTATATAATGCTGATCACATATTTTTTACAGGATATAATTTTGAAGATGATGTATGCAAAGAACTTTTTCAAATTATCATAAAATTTTTATCTCATAATAGGCAAAAAATATACTTTGCCAAAATATCTAAATATATTAGTAGTTTAGGATCAGCTATAGAATTAATTAATTGGGAACGAATTCACATAGACAATTAAAACATTATACATACATAATGGTACATATATATATATATATATATATAATATTATATAATGTACGCATTTATTATTTAAATGCACTACATAAAAATATATATTTTATATTTACATATATATATTTTTTAAGAATCATAAAAATATTTTGAATATATATTATTTCTAATACATATTTTTATTTTAAGATTACCAGATTTTTATTTTAAATATTTTTTTTATAAATTTTGTATTTATGCTTCAATTATTATATATAATATATTATAAATTATTTTATTTTCTTGCATTTTGAAAACTTATGTTTATTTTATTTTATTATTATTATTTTTTTTTTATTTTATTTTTTTTCATTTTATTTTATTTTTTAAAAGGATCAAAAAAATTATAAAAAAAAAAAAAAAATTCCTAATATATATAAAATTTTAAAAATTTCAATGTATTTATTTGCTCACTAGTTAAAATTCGATCATTTTTAGAATATATAAAATAAGTTATAATTATAGTTCACTTTTTAGTATGCATCTTAAAAATTAAAAGGTGGCATTAAATTTTTAATAAAATATAATAATCGAATATAATAAAAAATAAAAAATGGAAGAAAAAAAAAAAAAAAAGAAAAGATAATATTATATT